>NC_090302.1:72937962-73242222 GCF_039906515.1 Pseudorca crassidens | reverse complement strand
CTCTCGTTTACCAATGCAACAAAAAGAATAAAATACCTAGAAATAAACCTGCCTATGGAGGTGAAAGACTTGTACTCAGAAAACTATAAAACACTGATAAAGGAAATCAAAGATGACATAAACAGATGGAGAAATATACCAAGTTCTTGGATTGGAAGAATCAATATTATGAAAATGACTATACTACCCAAAGCAATCTACAGTTTCAGGGTAATCCCTATCAAACTACAAATGGCATTCTTCACAGAATTAGAACAAAAATTCTTACAATTGGTATGGAAACACAAAAGACCCCGAATAGCCAAAGCAATCTTGAGAAAGAAAAACGGAGTTGGAGGTATCAGGCTCCCCAACTTCAATCTATACCACAAAGCTACAGTTATCAAGAGAGTATGGTACTGGCCCAAAAACAGAAATATAGATCAATGGTACAGGATAGAATGCCCAGAGATAAACCCATACACATATGGGCACCTAATTTACGATAAAGGAGGCAAGAACATACAATGAAGAAAACACAGCCTCTTCAGTAAGTGGTGCTGGGAAAACTGGACAGCTACATGTAAAAGAATGAAATTAGAACACTACCCAACACCATACACAAAAATAAACTCCAAATGGATTAAAGGCTTAAATGTAAGACCAGACACCATAAAACTTTTAGAGGAAAACATAGGAAAAACACTCTTTGACATAAACCACAGCAAGATCTTTTTTGACCCACCTCATAGAGTAACAGAAATAAAAACAAAAATAAATGAATGTGACTCAATTAAACTTAAAAGCTTTTTGCACAGCGAAGGAAACCATAAACAAGACAAAAAGACAACCCTCAGAATGGGTGAAAATATTTGCAAATGAAACAACAGACAAAGGATTAATCTCCAAAATATACAAAGAGCTCATGGAGCTCAAAATCAAAAATACAAACAATCCAGTTAAAAAATGGGCAGAGGACCTAAATAGACATTTCACCAAGGAAGACATACAGATGGCCAGAGGCACATGAAAAGATGCCCAACGTTACTAATTATTAGAGAAATGCAGATCAAACTTACAATGAGGTATCACCTCACACCAGTCAGAATGGCCATTATCAAAAAATCTAGAAACAATAAATGCTGGAAAGGGAGTGGTAAAAGGGAATCCTCTGTTGATGGGAATGTAAATTGATACAACCACTATGGAGAACAGTATGGAGGTTGCTTAAAAAAGTAAAAATAGAATACCATATGACCCAGCAATCCCACTACTGGGCATATACCATGAGAAAACCATAATTCAAAAACACACATGCACCCCAGTGTTCATTGCAGCACTATTTACAATAGCCAGGACATGGATGCAACCTAAATGTCCTTCAACAGATGAATAGATTAAGAAGATGTGGCACATATATACAATGGAATATTGTATCTCAGCCATAAAGAGAAATGAAATTGAGTTAGTTGTAGTGAGATGAATGGAACTAGAGTCTGTCATACAGAGTGAAGTAAGTCAGAAAGAGAAAAACAAATACCGTATGCTAACGCATACATATGGAATAAAAAAAAAAGGTATTGATGAACCTAGTTGCAGGACAAGAATAAAGAGGTATACATAGGGAATGGACTTGATGACATGGGGTGGGAGGGCGAAGCTGGGGCTAAGTGAGAGTAGCATCGACATATATACACTACCAAATGTAATATAGTTGGCTGGTGGGAAGCAGCATAGCACAGGGAGATCAGCTCGGTGCTTTGTGACCACTTAGAGGGGTGGGATAGGGAGGATGGAGGGAGGCTCAAGAGGGAGGGGATATGGGGACATGTGTATGCATATGGCCTATTTGCTTTGTTGTACAACAGAAAGTAACATGGTATTGTGAAGCAATTATACTCCAATAAAGATCTTTTTAAAAAAATAAAAAGTCAGGCTGGATTCAGGGCTCATATTTAGCACTACCTTGGGCTCTGGGAAGTTAGCCAGTACAGTAGAGAAAGAAAGATGTCTAGGGCCAAAAAGTTGCATTTACTAAGCAAAGAGCCCTTATATTCTAGCTCGTTAGCATTTTATGCATACATTCATGTAGCCATCCATTCAATAAGCATTCCTTGAATATTTAATATACACAGAGAACTATATGAGAGTCTGAGTATTAAAGATGGACAAGGCACATTTTATATTCTAAAGGAATTGCAAGTATAGAATTGGAAGTCAAATATTTAATAATATATCACAAAGTATCATCTGCTAAGAGTCATAGAGGCAGTATAAGCAAGTCCCAAGGACCCCAAAAGGAAGAAAAAGAAAAGAAAATAGAGGATTATTCAAAAAAAGGGAGGGGGGTTCATAATTTTTCTCTGCTCTGGTTAATCAGAAATGAGGACATCTCTTACTTAAAAAAATAGAAACTGAATATACACTTTCAAGTACTCAAAATCACACAGAAAAAAGTTAAAAAATAAAATCACACAGACACACACAACAAAACAGTAGGTTAGTACATGTGAAAAAAGTGAAAAGTAAAATTTGAGGGCAGGGCAACCCACCCTCATTTGGTTAAAAAGAAATAGAAAGGAGTATTTGAGCTATTTTAATGGACCATCAAATTTCTGTATCCTGTGATACTTTGAAGCACCCATGTCAGATGTAGAACAAATGCTGTCAGGATTCTGTTCAATTTCATTTCAAAGCTTTTAAAATGAATTTTTGACTAGACCTGAACACTTTTCATAATATTCATTTAATCTGTTACTGTTCTGTCCTGGGACTAAGGGTCTAGGATTCAAGGATAAATACTCTAACTTGGAAAAAGCCTAATTTTCCCAGTCTATCAAATGCCCAGCTATGTTCCCTGGATATCTGGTTGAGTAGTTTTTTCCTAGACAGTCTTAGAATTTTCTTTTCTCCAACTGTAGGAATAATATGAAGACTATATTTAGGGTGGTTACAAATGAGATGTTAACCTCATTATTTATTTTATTTGCATAAATAAAATACAGCATAGAATTCTCCAAGTGATTATTAGGTTTTTTATACTTTGTAACTGGTTTTTGCCTACTTGACATATCAATTATTAAAATATGTATATAATATCTCTAGGGTAGTAGATTAATCTCTTTCTCTGTAGTTCTGTCAAATTTTGTTTAATTTTGTGGGTATACTGTTAGATGCATACAAGTTTAAAACATCTCTTCCTGGTGAATTAAAATGTTTATGGTTATATAATGACCCTCTTTATCTTGATAAAGCTATGTCTTTAAATATATTTTATATTAAAATTAACCTGACAATAATAATTCTCTTTTGCCTAATTATCTCCAGTATACTATATTTGTTTTTTTTACTTTCAACCTTCCTGGTGCTTTATTACATTTAACTGTGCCTTTTGTATACAGCCTCTTTTAAGCAGTTTTATTGAAACCTTTGTCTTTCCTTCCTGGGAGGATTCTGTTTGCTTCTGCCATGCACCCATGCACCTGAGGGCATTATTCAGGGCTACTTTAAACTACATTCTCAGCTTGAGGTGTTCTGGGCCACACAGGTAATATGAATTTTTCTGCCAATCATCCTGAGGGCTAGATTAAGTTGACCAATTCTTAGGGATAATTTAACCTATTCATCCAGAACCAAGATTTGAGACTGGAAAATTTTCTTGCATCCCCTGGAAAGTTGGGCAAGTTTTAAGTTTACTCTGAAATCTCTGAGGTCTCATTTATATGGAAGCCTAGGTGATATTAAATATTAGGAGTTAAATAAATAATTATCAAGACCTAGAGTCCATATTATACTGGTGGAATTAAAATTTCTCTTCTCAAACATTTATTGAGGACCTAATAGGTTTCTGTATAATGCAAGATAATTGAACCAAATCTTTAACAGGCTTTTCAGTCCAGTTGTTGCTTGTCTCAGTCATTTTACTACACATGCAAGTGAAGTAAGGGATTTATATTCTTGCAATTAATTCATGCCGTTTTCCTGCTCCTTGCTTGTTCGCTTATAGAACAGGTTCGGGGGAATTAAATCATGGAAAGCAGAATGTCATCTTGATGCTCCATAAAATCAAGACTCTTCAGCGATCCTTAGCAAATGGACTTCCATCATTTATCTGAAGTTCCCAAATATTCTGCCCATTCCCCTTCTTGCTTTGGGCTCTTCTGAGTTCAAAGTTGGTTTACTGCTTTTACTACCTCCATAGCATCTCTCTCCAAAACTTCCTTTCCCTAATATCAATTCTCAAATTGTATTCAAATTAGTCACCATGAATATATAAACTTACTTTTAAGTCCTCATTTCTAAAACGTGAGTTCACATTTTTCCCCTCAAAGGCTATCTGCCCTATGGTCACATGGTGCTCTGCAAATACAGAGTCCTTACTAGAGCATATTAAGTATACATTTTTACAAAGTACAATACGCAGTAGACATTTACAAAGGGGAGGGAAAGGGAAGAAAACTACCAATAATGAGTCTTAACTCTGCTCTCAATTCTATTTTTCCATAATTTTCCACTGCCCTTTTAATCTTGGAGTTTAAAAGTATATTAGAGTTCATGTTATATAACCCCTCATCAAATGTAAAAGATATTCTGAAATATTCTAATTACATGGCTATTTATGTAGCCTATTCCTGACACTTCCTCTAATATGCAACTCACTCAGTCAGGAGAGAATCACTTACATTGCTAGCCTGCTCTAAGTGTAACCTTTTTTTATAAAACAGAATATAGTTTATGTCTTTTATCCCCTCCCCATTTTGATTCTAAACTGATAATGTGAAATTTCACAAACATTAGTTACATTTGTTTCAAATTCTTCACAGTTAACAACTAAGGTTAGAATACAATTTTTATCAGACCTACTCAACAACCCAGAAGACATCTTGAATGTTTAGTGTGTCAAATACCAGCTCTCATCCATTCAGACTATATGTCAAGTAGTCCCAATTTATGGATTGAATGTTCAGCCATCAGTGGTTCTCAATCCTGGCTGCATATTTTGATTACTCAGGAGTCAATTAAAAATATCCATCCTTGGACCCATCACATGCAAATTAAGATCTCTGTGCACAAGGACTGGGACACTTTTGAAAATTTCTTAAGTGATTCTAATATGTGACCATATTTGAGACCCATAGTTTTCATAAAGCCTTCAAGTTCCATCAGTAGTTCTTAAGGATTTACTGCTTTATGAGACTTATTCTCATAATTCTGGTCAAAACTAATTTTCCCCCTAGAGATAACTTAATATGGAATATTTTTTTTTAGTAAGGATATTTCTTATTTGAAACTAGTGAAGCACTTCAACGACATACTGTGTTTTTTACCACACAGAATTTTCTTTCTTCTCCCATTTTCTTCTCTGCTTTCATCCAGCAGCCTAGAGATTTTCTGATCTCTAGTCCCACCATAATAAGAAATTATCTACTATTAATTATTTTCCTCTTAAGTAGCATTATGTCAAATCTATGTTTTTATATTCTGAAACACTGCATTATCCATTAAAGAATGTCATACTCATTTCCTCTCTCTCTCTCATAATGCATTTATTTCTCTGATTCCAAAAGTTACATGAGTCATTGCAGATAAGTTGGATACTACCAGAAAGTATTTAGAAATCATTTTTTTACATCTTTGAGATTCTTTACTCACAGAAATAGCTTTGGGGTTGTCTTGCTAATGTTTTCTATTGTGCCTATTTTTATAGACTTAATATTATATTTGAGTATTTTTTGTGTGCTTTACCATTTAGCAATTTCGCATTGTGCCATGCAAATGTGCTGGCAAATTCAGCATATTGAATTCACACGTTGAAGTTCTAACCCCCCAAAGTGACAGCTTGAAGATGGGGCCTTTGGGAGGTAATTAGGTTTAGATAAGGTCATGAGAGTAGGCTCTTTACATTGAGATTAGTGCCCTTACAAGAAGAGACCAGAACTGTACACCTGAAACTAATACCACATTGTGAATCAACTATACTCCAATAAAAATTAAAAAAAAAAAGACCAGAGCATGCAAGTGTGTGCACATTTGCTCTTCTCTCTCTCCCTCCCTCTTCCCTCTCCCTCTTTCTTCCCCCACTGCTACTCACCGACTTCATAGAGTAGGTGGTATTATTATTAAAGGACAGTCAAAGTTTTATAAAGTGGTGGTATCATTTCACACTCCCACCAGAAAAATCAGAACCAGAGTGTGTGTTCCTTTACATCCTTACCAACACTTGGTAGGGTCAGGCTTTCTAATTTTAGTGATAAAATAGGTGTGTAGTGGTATCTCATAATTTTAATGTGCATTTCCCTAATAACATCACACTGAGTGATTTTTCATGTGTTAATTGCTAACCATATATCTTTTTGGAAATTTCTGTCCATATGATTTGTAATCTTATTACTGAGTTTTGACGTTTCTTCATGTATTCTCGATAAAAGTCCTCTATTGGAAATATCTGTCAATATATTTTTCCAGTCTTGGTCTTTTTAATAGCTTTTCCAGAGAAAAGTTATTAATTTTAATGGAGTTTAATTTGTCCATTTATTCTTTTACTGGTTACTTTTTGGTGTTGTATATAAGAAATGTTTGCTCGAATACAAAGACACAATTTTTCCTCTGTTTCCTTCTGCATTTTTTTTTTTACAGCTTTAGGTTTTTTTAAATTGATTTATATGATCCATTTTGAGTTAATTTTCAGAAGTGCTTTCTTTTTAATATGAATACCCAATTGATGCAGAAATATTCATTTAAAAGATTATTCCTCCTCCACTGAATTGGTTTTGTACCTTCACTGAAGGTCAATCATTTATTTGTTTATTTCTAAACTTTCTCTTCTATTGAATTTATCTTTTATTTCTGCCAATACTTTCACATGTTGATTAACGTGTTTTTATAATAAGTCTTGAAATCAAAGTCATATACTACAACTTTCTTCTTCTTTTTCAAAGTTATTTTGACTATTCTTGAGCATTTGCCTTTCCATATGAATTTTAGAGCTCACCTTAGAATCTGACTTCTCCTTTACAAAAACATTTACTAAAATCTTGATTGGGATTATATTTAATCTTCAATTTAGAAAGAAATATTGAGTGACTCACTCTTCCTCTACCCCTTCTCCCCATGTGAGGAGACAAGCCAGGAAGAGAGTCCTCACCAGGAAACAAATTAGCTGGCAACCAGATCATGGAACTTCTCAGCCTCCAAAATGGTGAGAGATAAATTTCTATTATTTAAGTCACCTAGTCTATGGTATTTTGGTATGCAAACCCAAGCAGAGTAATAGCACATGGCATTCTGTTTTATATTTTATCTATTTACACAGGGTTATTTTAAAATTGTCTGCTATGATAAATAACCTCACAATAAACATTTTTATGTATAAAGATTTAACTGTATTTCTGAATATTTCATAAGGAGTCATTTTTTTTTCTCCTTTGAAAGGAACTTCAGGCAAACAATGATGAATTCCAAACTAGAGCATACTATCAACCTTGCAATATCAATGTTTAGAGCTACCTAAATGGAAATAATTCTGTACTTTTTTCTTATATACTATTCAAATCAACTGTTTATGGGAGGCTGTCTTGTATGTATCTTTTTCAGTGCCCACTCATATTTACATTTCAATTTTTATCACATTTACAAATATGTTTCTGAAAAAAATTAAGTAGGTTCTTTAACACAAAACAGTATTATTTATTTCTTTTTCTTTGCAGATCTGAAGATACAAAGCAGATGTTTAATGAAGGTTTGATGAATTAAAATAAAAAAGACGAAGAATATTTTCTTAACTTATCACTTTTCTTATGTTTTCTTTAAATAGTGACTGTTTAACAGACAAAAAATTAGTGCACGTGACATGCCACTTGCGAATGTGCTTGTGGGCATTATGGGACAGAATAATTGAAACGGAAGATTTAGACTGTCACACAAAACTAGGAATGTTTATTTTATTTCAGTAACATTCCTCCTATCTTTACATACAAATGAGCATAGCAAAATAAAATATATTTATTCTTATTGCTATGTTTCAACATAAAAAGAAGACTCTCTCCCTTACTAAGTAAAATACTATTGATATTTTCTCACAGTCACCATAAATTAAGCCTACACCTGACTCAAAAATACAATCCAAGATATTTAAAACTATGTATTTCCTAAATCCTTGTGATATTAATTTACCTGGCAATTTGAAATCTTGGAGTAACTAGCATAAGCTGAAACTCAGAGTTCCTCAAATCATAAATGGAAAATGTACAAGATGATAGAATTTATTTTCGTTTCTGAATTGTAAACAATGCATATGTTAATAATGCTTATTACTGATCTCCTCCTACATTCTTTCCAGTGGAGAGTTAGTTTGGCTTAAATTACGTAGCCTAATAAGCAGTGATAGAACAGCTACTTTTTAATTCACTTGGAAAATGTAAGAGAATGTAACTACTCTGAAACATGACGACAATTCTATATCTAAGCAGCAGATTCCAACAGGTTTGCTGCCATTTTGTTTCTCATAACTCCAGGCTTTTACATTTTTAACCATCAAGCTCATCTTTATCCTAATACATATCTCATTTTAATGTTTATCTCTAATTAACTCTATAGCATCAACTGAACTGCCCCTAATTCCTTACCAATTACTGAGATAATCAAACGAGCTAATTTCTGTGAATCTACTTTCAGTTGTTACTTTGGGCCAGTAATATAGTCAGTATAACTTTTTAAGAAACCTTCTCTGTTAAATAATCCAAAACAAGTATTTAAAAATATTTACAATAAACTCTATTTACTAGACTATTTATTAGATATCCCAGTCTAAAAATTCTAGCCTGTCCATAAATATGATAATTTTAACATTTGCCATCTATTTCCTTCCCAGAAGTAATACTCTCAGCAGGCTCACCACTTCTGACATTTTCTTTCGTTTTACAGAGATAAGTGGCATCCTGGAAGTGCCTTCCCTTCTCCCCATCACATTAGCATTCATAATATTAATTGCCAAAAATTACCAGCTGCAAGACGTTTTATCTAACAAAGATGCTCTATGGCTTTCTCAAGACAATTTAGTACCATTTATGTCCCAAGCAAACACTTAGGTATGTAAATAGGAAGAAGCCCACAGTATAATTAATATTTAAAAGGTAAAATGTCAGACTCAGCTAAGCAATTTTTTAACACCTTTCATCCCTCCACCCTCTTTGCTTTAACCACATGTTCAATCCTAGAGTTGAGCTCTGGGATTTTACTGAGAAAGCTACAATTGATCACAGCTAAGTGTTTTGCTATAAAGTGCCAACAATTACTAAGGCATGCAGTGCTGAATTCAGGTTTCGGAATGAATATATTTAACTCTGAAATTTCTATTGCTCATTTGAATATTTCCACTTAAATAATATATTTAACCCAAGACAGCAAACTACTTGATTTAAGTTGGGATAACAACGATATAAATCAGGGTCAAGCAAGTCAGAAGTAGTTGGCAGGGATAAAATTCTTCACAGTTTGATACATATTGATTAATTACCTGCCAATAAAAAGCTGAATATTGCATTTGTCTTAAAAGTACAATGAATTCAAATTACCTCTTTAACCAAGAGGTCATCTTTATTCAGATGTGTTGGTGATTCATGAGCATCACATCAATTTCTGTTACGCTTACAGAACTCACTGAAGTTAAAGGGTCTCTTCAAGTTGGAAAGATGATTTACAGGAAATAACATATATGCAATTATCTGCAATATTTACTTATTATAAAAGAGGGGGAGCATTGTGACTTATTTGGAATTCTAATTCCTAAATCAAAAGTCAAAGTTCTTCCTTCCTGAAAGTTTCCAGCTCTTTGAAGGAGCTGGGAAATAATAAAAGAATATGCCATAATGGAAATGGAAATCACAACTTGAAACTGAAAAAAATACAGAAGAAATAATTAGGTAAAACCAGTTCATCCTATAAAAAAGAAAAGAAAAGAGTTTGGATTTTAGCAAAAAACTCAGAATGAGTAGGAGTAAGTTAAAACCAACAATAAAGCACTCCCTGGATATCCTGGATCTAGGAGGTGAGATAAAAATGAAGCATCAGAACAGAGGCACAGGATATTTCCAAGAAATCCAAATAAATAATTGAGAATAATGTGCAAAAGTGAAGACGTACAGAAGGGATATCTTGGTCATTTCAAAAATATATTTCTTTAACTCTCTTATAGATAAGTATATGTTATTTTCTAGTATAATGTTTTTGTTGTTGTTTTAACATATTTCTGCTACTTCAAAGTTAGTATCCTGATTGCCTTCAGCATCAGTATCTTATTGTAACAGGAAAATTATTCCAGTGTAGCAGAAAGTCTTTTTCTTAAATGTTAAGACACAGTCATAGGTTTCTGTGACATTGTCAGACAATTATCTGTAACATATAAGGGACTGTAGCTCTAGAAATGTGAACTCTAACTTAGTTCCTTTTTATCACCACATATAACTATGAAACAATTTCCATATTTTATAGAAAATTCTCTTAAATGATTTATACACACTCCTCTATTAAAAGGAGAATGCTAAACCTAATGCTACTTTCAATGTTTAACACTTACCATTTGCAAAATCTATTATTTGGCCACAGTGTAGAAGAACTGAATGCATTACATATAAATTTCTAAATGGTCTCACCCCAAACTACTTGCTTTTAAAAAAACTTTTGTATCTACGATCTTATTCATCTCTCTAAAAGATTATCAGTAATCTTCCCTTGTAACAAGCTTTGAATCAGCCTTTAGCAGTCTCTACCTCAATTCAAATTTCTTGTCTATGATTTAAGAATTGAAAACACAAATTGCTAGAATTATTTGTAAAATAAGGAATAAATTATCTCTAAGTGAGTGCCTGAGAGGTTTATATATTTAACTGTGCACATATATGTGTATATATAAATACATTTCCCAAAACTTATGTTGTCTTCTCAAGCATCTTTAAAATAGTTATAGCAATTGTCTGAAGTTCCCATTAGTTGAGTTTGCTTCATTAAGTAAGGTGTGATTGAACCCTTTTTTTTTTTGATATAGCCTTTTAAGAATTCTACAATTACCAATAATAAATGAACGCTGGCTGTTTTGATACAAACATCTCTTTAGTCAATCTATTTGCTGAACAGTAGCCTAAAATGAGGCATAAAGAGCCACACAGCAGGGCCTTAAGTGTAGCTAATCCAGAGAAATCAAGATTATCCTGAAAGGTTAAGTGATCAAGAATAAGAAAGTAAATGACCCAATTAAGAACTGGGTAAAAGATCTGAACAGACACTTAACCCAAAGAAGGTATATGGATAACAAACACATTAAAAGGTCATCAGTGAAATTAGTCATTAGGAAAAGGCTATTTAATACCACAAACTGTATTATTTGACCAGAGTGCTATCATCAAGTTGATATGTCAAGATATAAATCAAGGTCATGCAAGTTAGATTCAGATGGCAGAAGAAAATACTTCATAATTTGATAATTATTGATTCATTACCTGTTACCCTAAGACACTATATATTCCATTCATAGAAAATTTGAATTCATATTATATCTGTTAACTGAGAGATTTTCCTTTGTAAAAAAAATTTAAGTGAAATATCAAGTTCTGGTGAGCATGTGAAACAATGAGAACTTTTGTGTATTGTGGTGGGAATGTAAAATGCTACAGCCATTATGGCAGTTTCTTCTAAAGTTAAACCTTCACTTATCATATTAGTGAGAAACTCTACTTCTTTGTCCAAGAAAATGAAAACAGGTTTACACAAAAACTCTGTTCTAATGTTTAGAGTACAATTATTCATAATCACCAAAAATTGGCAACAATACAAATGTCTTTCAGCAGGTGAATAAATAAAATGTTACACGTCCATAAAATGGAATACTACTTAGCAATCAAGAGGGGTGAATACGTGTAACAATATGGATGAATTCCCAGTACATTTTTTTAAGTGGAGAAAGTCAGATCCAAAAAGCTATATATTATATACATCATATAATTCATTTCTATAACATTTTAGAAAAGGTAAAACTATAGGAATGGAGAACAGATCAACAGTTTCCAAGAGTTAGGATAGGTGAAAGGAGATGACCACAAAGCTGCAACATGAAGGAATTTGAGTGGGAGAAGATGATGGGACTATTCTGAATCTTGACTGCATTAGTGAATATAACTGCATTTTTCAACACTCATAGAACTGTATGCAACTAGTAAATTTTACTTATATAAATTTTTAAAAGGTAAAAATGAAGGAATGAGAACATGTAGAGTTTGTGTCTACATATTCAAATAATATTTGTATCAAATGATATCAGAATATTTTAGCTGCTATTAAGCTTATTAAATATGGTGTGCTCTGTTTTTTTGTTTGTTTCTTAAAAAGGAGGCAAGACCATGAGATCAGTTAAAGGAAAAATAATATATGTTCAAAATCAAATATGTAATATTAAAATACACACACATATAAACCTACACTATCTAATCTAAACATGAAAGCAGGAACAGAGTGTAGGAACAGATGGCATATGAATTTTATTCCATTTGCCAACTTCAGTGGCATGCTAGTGACTGTCCAGAGTAGGGCAACACGTTGGAAAAAATTCTGAGGCCAAATCCAGACTCAATGTTTAAGAATACTATGACTGATTGTTGGTACGAAGGGGAAGTAACAGCATGCATATTTTCTATTTCTAAGGAGGTTAGTAGAATATATGGAACAAATCAATCCATCAGAGCAGAACAGGTTAATAGAGTTAGGAGATCTGATGAAATAGCAGAATCTTCCTCCTCCTAATGTAAATTTGGACACATAACTTTTCCCCATAGGACCTTTTCTTATTTCCACACCAGGTTATGTGCTTATTTTTTTTATTCAAGTATAACTGACTTAAAATATTATATTACTTTCAGGTGTACAGCATAGTGATTCAGTACTTTTAGACATTTTTATATATTTTATACATTGGATACATTACAAAAATCACCATGATAAGTCTAGTTAACATCTGTCACTGTACAAAGTTACTACATTGTTATTGACTGTTATGTCTCATGCTGTACATTACATCCCTGTGACTTATTTATTTCATAACAGGAAGTCTGTATCTCTTAATCCCCATCACCTACTGTGCTCACCCCTTTACCCTCCTCCTCTCTGGCAACCAGCCATTTGTTCTCTTTATCTATGATTCTGTTTCTGCTTTGTTATGTTTTGATGTCGTTTTGTTTTTTAGATTTTACACAGAATTTAAATCATACAATATTCGTCTTCTCTGACTTATTTCACTCAGAATAATACACTCTAGGTTCAACCATGTTGTCACAAATGGCAAGATTTCATTTCTTTTATGGTGTGCAATAATCTGTTGTGTGTGTGTGTGTGTGTGTATATATATATACACACACACACACACACACACACACACACACATACCACACCTTCTCTATCCATTCATCTGTTTATGGGCACAGGCCACTTCCATACCTTGGCTATTGTAAATAATGCTTCAATGAACATTAGGGGTCATATATCATTTTGAGTAAGTGTTTCTGTCTTCTTCATATAAATACCTAAAAGTGGAATTGCTGGATCATATCATAGTTCTATTTTTTTATTTTCTGAGGAACTTTCATACTGTTTTCCCTAGTGGTTTTATCAGTTTACATTCCCACCAACAGTGCACGAGAGTTCCCTTTTCTACACATCCTCACCAACACTTGTTATTTCTTGTCTTTTGGATAATAGCCATTCTGACTGGTGTGAAGTGAAATTTCACTGTGGTTTTATTTTATTTTATACATTTATTTATTTATTTATTTATTTATTTATTTATGGCTGCATTGGGTCTTTGTTGTTGCGCGTGGGCTTTCTCTAGTCATGGTGAGCACGGGCTACTCTTCGTTGCAGTGCACGGGCTTCTCATTGTCGTGGCTTCTCTTATTGCGGAGCACAGACTCTGGGTGCATGGGCTTCAGTAGTTGTGGCACATTGGCTCAGTAGTTGTGGCTCGTGGGCTCTAAAGCACAGGCTCAGTAGTTGTGGCGCACGGGCTTAGTTGCTCCGAAGTATATGGAATCTTCCCAGACCAGGGCTCGAACCCATGTCCCCTGCATTGGCAGGTAAATTCTTAACCACTGCATCATCAGGGAAGTCCCTTACTGTGGTTTTAATATGCATTTCCCTGATGATTAATGATGTTGACCATCTTTTCATGCACCTGTTGGCCATATTATGTCTTCTATAGAAAAATGTCTATTCAGGTCCTCTGCCTATTTTTCAATCATATTTTTTCCTACTGGGTTACATGACTTCTGTATATATTTGGCATATTACTGCCTTATTGGATAAACATTCTACAAGGCCAGCAGTATGCTGATATAAATACAAGACAAAGACACTACAAAAAAAGAAAATTACAGGGCTTCCCTGGTGGCACAGTGGTTGAGAGTCCGCCTGCTGATGCAGGGGACAGGGGTTCGTGCCCTAGTCCAGGAGGATCCCACATGCCGCGGAGCGGCTGGGCCCATGAGCCATGGCTGCTGAGCCTGCACGTCCGGAGCCTGTACTCTGCAACGGGAGAGGCCACAGCGGTGAGAGGCCCGCGTACCGCAAAAAAAAAAAAAAAAGAAAATTACAGGCCAATACCCATGATGAACATAGATATAAAAATTCTCAGTAAAACGTTAGCAAACCAAATTCAATAATAAATTTAAAAAATCAAACACCATAATCAAGTAGGACTTATTCCAGGGATGCAAGGATGGCTCAAAGTACACAAAATCAATAAATAATATGATACACCACCTGAACAAAAAGGATAAAAATTACATGATCACATCAATAGATACAGGAAAAGAATTTGATAAAATTCAACATCAATGTATGATAAAAACTCTCAACAAAGTGGGTATAAAGGGAACATACCTCAACATAATAAAGGCCTTATATTACAGATCGATAGCTAACATCACACTCCATGATGAAAAGATGAAAACTTTTCCTCTAAGATCAGGACAAAGACAAGGATGTCCACTCTAACCACTTTTATTCAACATATTATTGGAAGTCCTAGCCACAGCAATAAGACAAGAAAAAAGATAAAAGGCACCACAATTGGAAAGGAAGAAGCAAAACTGTCATTTTTTGCAGACTGTATGAAACTGTATGAAACTGTATGAAATATATAGAAAACTGTACAGGCTCCACCAAAAAACTACTAGAACTAATAAATAAATTCAGTAAATTTACAGGATACTAGATTAATATACATAAATCTCCTGCATTTCTGTATGTTAATAACAAACTATTGGAAAGAGAATTTTTTAAAAAAATTTACGATTGCATCAAAAAGAAAACAATACCTAGAAATAAATTTAACCAAGGAGGTGAAATATCTGTACATTTAAAACTATACGAAATTGATGAAAGAAATTAAAGACAACCCAAATATATGGAGAAGATATATGGATTGGAAGAATTAATACTGATAAAATAGCCATACTACCAAAAGAAATCTATAGATTCAATGCAATCCCTACCAAAATATTCATGGCATTTTTCAAAGAACTAGAACAAATAATCCTGAAATTTGTATGGAACCACAAAAGACCCCAAATAGTCAAAGCAATCCTGAGAAAGAACAAAGCTGGAGGTAGCACATTCCTTGACGTCAAACTATACTACAAAGCTATATAATCAAGAGTATGATAGTGGCAAAAAAATAAAAAATAAAAAAATAAAGACGTACAGATCAATGAAACAGAATAGAAAGCCCAGAAATAAACCCATGTTTATATGGTCAACTACTCTATGACAAATGAGGCAAGAATACACAATGGGAAAAAGTCTCTTCAATAAATGGTGTTGGAAAAACTGGACAGCTACATGCAAATGAATAAAACTAGACAACAGATAACAAAAATCCTCAAAATGGATTAAAGACTTAAATGAAAGACCTGAAACCATAAAAATCCTAGAAGAAAACATAGGCAGTAAGCTCCCTGACATTGGTGTTAGCTATATATTTTTTTGATCTGCCTCCTCAAGCAAGGGCAACAAAGTAAAAAGAAACAAATGGGAGTACATCAAACCCATTAGACCTAAATTCCACCCCAGGAAAAATAGGGCATTTGTAAAATCTATTAAAATTCTACAAAAACTCGGGGTTTCCCTGGTGGCGCAGTGGTTGAGAGTCCGCCTGCCGATGCAGGGGACACGGGTTCGTGCCCTGGTCCGGGAAGATCCCACATGCCGTGAAGCAGCTAGGTCCGTGAGCCATGGCTGCTGAGCCTGCGCGTCCGGAGCCTGTGCTCCGCAACGGGAGAGGCCACAACAGTGAGAGGCCCGCGTACTGAAAAAAAAAAAATTCTACAAAAACTAATGCTCCACAGAACAAAGTTTGGAAGCTCTGCTCTAAAGTTATAAGAGTTCAAATACAAGACACTGCTTTCACCAACACTACTGGAACAGAAACCAACAAAGTTAGAATGAAAATCAAGAAAAACAGTTATAAGAAGATAAAAGGAAGGATCTCCATTTGTTGGAATATTAGCTCGTTTAGAGGGCCAAGTGTTTTTAAATATAGATATAAATGAAAAGCATCAATTTTTAAAATGACAGTTGATTTTATTTTTAGAATGTAAGTAAATGATTGTAAATTGTACTCATAAGAATAAAAATTGAGAATAGATAATTTTTCAAAACAGAAATGTTAAATACAAACTGGGAAAATAGACTAATCAAGAAAACATAATAAAAAGTTCAGAAAAAAACACGTGTATGTGTAAATAATTATATGAATCCATGTATATACTTATTCAAAGACTTTTTTAAGGGAAGCACTTAATAAAAGCATAAGTGAAATTATGAGTTAAGGAAATGCACAGTTTCATGGACATGCACATTTTTAATACTTTGAATACATAGTAGGAAAATACCCTACAAGAAAACTGTATTTAATTTTCACTAATTAGTATTAAGGAAATACTTATGCAAATGTGAAAAAAAATGTAACAAGGATATTAGTACAATGCTATTTATAGTAGGAAAAAATCTGAGTAACCTACACGTATAATAACCAAGGGTTTATTAAAGGCCTCATGGATAATTAATTCAGAGCAATGCTATACAACAGTTAAAATCACTTTGTTATATATGTATGTGTAAACATAAATATGCATGTACATGATATCCTGTTAAATGAGAACTCAGTATACGAATAATTATTTAATTATAATTATTGTGTATTTTTAAAAGTCAACATTTCCATTATTATATACATAAACATATCTACAAAAATAACATTATTTGGAGAAGTAGGCAGGGAGTTCAGCAATGAAATCCTGCATATTACTGTCTTTTAAGACTGTGTTCAACTCAGAAGAGACTATGCAATTTTCTTGTCTAGGCATTTGTAGAATCCATTTCTGCCATTCTAGTTCTATTAACATGAAATTTGTTGTCATAAAACAACAGATATTAAAGTCTAGTGTCCAGAGGGAAAGACGTCATGTAATATGTGTAAGACTTAAAGTTTATAGATATGTTTTTCAAAGGGGCCTGACTTCTCGCATTTCAGATATTACCTTACATGGTAAAAATTCACATGGAATAATCTAGGACACAATTAATTTGACTTCACAAACAAGCAAAATGGGAACTTTGATTAAATTTATAAACAAAGAGAAAAGGTACTGGTTGTCCTTACATAGTTCCCTATTAGAAACTGTCAAAGCAAAAGAAAAAACCTTTATTGTGGGAGCAATGTCTTCCCTCAGAAGTTATAATTTTATTCCATAGAGAAGAGCTCTAGATAGTCCCCAAAGAGATTCCTAACTGCTTTGATTTCCAGGTTGACTACCACTAGCCTCTTCCAAATGCTACCTCCTGGGTAGTCAAACCACTGTATAAGATTGTGGTGCCCTGGTTTAGACTGTGATATGTAGTATACCTACAATATATATCAGCATTCATCATAATTAAAGACACAGTGTAAGAATAACAATAATGCTGAATAGTTAACATTCAGTGGACACAATATGTGCCTGTAATTATGTTACTCAGTTTATATTCACTAATTCATTTAATCCACATATCATTCGATTAATGAGTTAAATGAACACAAAGGTATTGAGTCATTTTCAAGATAACAACGTATAGGAAGCATACTCAGAACCCAGATTAAGATCTGTTTAAATGATACTTTTTTTTTTTTTTTTTTTTTTTTGCGGTACGCGGGCCTCTCACTGTTGTGGCCTCTCCTGTTGCGGAGCACAGGCTCCTGACGCGCAGGCTCAGCGGCCATGGCTCACGGGCCCAGCCGCTCCGCGGCATGTGGATCCTCCCAGACCGGGGCACAAACCCGTGTCCCCTGCATCGGCAGGTGGACTCTCAACCACTGCGCCACCAGGGAAGCCCTACAGGATACTTTTAATAATCTCTCCACATGTCTACATTGATGAAAGGAGATATTTAATAGTTTATTAAATAATAATCATATATAAATATTTGTATTGTGTTGGTAGCAGGATTAGATTACAATATTCTCTGGATATGATTTTTTTTTTCCTGTCTAGAAGATCACAGATCAAATCTCTTGCAGTATTGGATTCTGAGTGAGCACTGCTGGTAGCAAACCCTGAGCACTGGGGCATAAATGTTTAACATGGCACTATTTTATCTACAAGGTCTTATTCACTTATCCATATAATGATCTGTAAAACAGGTCAAATTTGCAAAGATCATTATCAGTGGTAACTCAGCTAAGAGATCAAAAGACCAGTAAAAAATGTCTTTACTGATGATGGCATTGTGGATGTCACCTTCTTCTCACAGTTTATATATTGCTATTAGTTAACCTATTAGAATGTCCAAAATCCAGAACACTGAGAATGCCAAATACTGGTGAGGATATGGAACAACAGGAACTCTCATTTATTGCTGGTGGGAATTAAAAATGGTACAGACACTTTGGAAGATAGTTTGGCAGTTTCTTACAAAACTAAACATTTTAGCACAATTCATCGGTTGTACTCCTTGTTGTTTATCCGAAGGAGCCGACAATGTATGTCCACACAAAAACCTGCACATGGATGTTTGCAGCAGCTTTATTCATAATTGCCAAAACTTGGAAGCACACTAGATGCCCTTCAGTGGGCAAATGGATAAACTATTGTACATCCAGACAATGGAATAGTATTCGGCACTAAAAAGAAATATACTATTAATAGTCCAAAAGACATGGAGAAGTCTTAAATGCATATTGTCGGGTGAAAGAAAACCAATCTGAAAAGGGTATATACTGTATAATCCCAACTATGTGACATTCTGGAAAAGGCAAAACTATGCAAACAGTTAAAAGATCAGTGGTTGTCAAGAGTTCCAAAGGGGAATAGGGAGGAAGGAAGCGATGGAGCATAGGAGATTTTTAGAGTAGTTGAAATATTCTGCAAAATACTCTGACACTGTAATGGTAGGCAAATATTATACATGTGTCAGAACCCGCACAATATGAAGTGTGAACTCTAGTGTAAATTATGGATTTTAGTCAATAATAATGTATCAATATTGACTTATCAATTGTAATAAATGTATACATGTATGTTAATGATAGGAGACACCATATGTCAATAGGTGAGGAAGTATATGGGAAACTCTGTACTTTCTGCTTACTTTTTCTGTAAACCTAAAACTGTTTTAAAATATATATCTGGTTTTAAAAAGACAATAAAAAAGTAAAGAGAGTACAGAGGTACAGAGCAACAGAAAAACAGAAAACCTACTGTGCTGCAGTATAGCAAGCCCAGGGAAGAGTGGTGCAAGATGATGCTTAGCAATAGAGACCACATCTAATGCAGCCATGTACAAACTCAAGGAGTTTATATTTTATCAAAGTACCAAGAAAAGCCCACAATCAACTCTTGATATGGTAAGAAATATATATTTGTTCTTTGTCCCCAGTTCCCAACACAGAGCTCTAAATCCCTTGAATGTCTTGAGTGGTAGACTGATAGGATTGCCTTTTGTTTTAAGGAAGTGACTTTTGATGGGCCTATAGATTCCTTCTGGATGGGGGCTGGTTGCCAGAGGAATCAACCATGTGAGTAGAGGGTTGGACAGTTCAGCCTCACACTTGGACCTCTGGAGAGGGGAAAGGGACTGGAGACTGAGTTCAATCACCAGTGGCTAATGATTTCATCAATCATGTCTAACTGAAACTTCCATAAAACCCCCTAAACAATGGGGTTCAGAGAGCTTCTGGTTTGGTGAACCCATCTATATGCTGGAAGGTTGGCATACCTCAACTTTACGAGGACAGAGCTACTGTGTTTGGGACCTTTCTGGACCTTGGTCTATGTATCTTTTCTCTTTGATTTTTCCTAAATTGTATCCTTTATAATAACTGGTAATAGTAAGTAAAGTGTTCTCCCAATTTCTGTGAGCCATTCTACCAAGTTATTGAAACTGAGAAGGGTTTGGTGAAATCCCTCAGTTAAAAGCCAACTGGTCAGAAATACAGGTGGCAACCTGAGGACTGTGATTGGCCTCTGAAGTTGTGGCAGTCTTGTGGGAATAAGCCCTTAACCTGTAGGGTCCGCACAACTACAGAAGTTAGTGTTAAAACTGAATTAAATTTTAGGACAGAAAATTGGTTTCCATAGAGTTGAAGAATTAGTTGGTGTGGCAATAAAGCTCACACACGACGTCAGAAATGTTGTGAGTAAAAACAGTACAGACAACCTAAGACAGTCAAAATTTTGGAGACTAAGTTTGGAAAAAGATTGATTAGTGGCATGGTCGGGAGGGAGGCAAATAGGTGATTATTGCAGCAGAAAAAGTTTAAAACTAAATCAGGGTAGAATAGATAGAAGAGCATTCAAAGAAATTCTATTAAACCTAAGCTCTCTAAGCCATATTATCTCTGCAAAAAAAAAAAAAAAAGGGAGATCTATGTATTTCTTAAGGACAAAGTAGGAACACCATGAACTTCATTTAAAAAAAAGGCTATAAGCTCTGAAACAGAAATAAAAAATGGAAAGATTGATCCCAGTCTACAAGGACCTAACAATTCACCCCGAACTCTAGAGAGAGATACTATGGACTTAGTGTCCTGCCCACAAGGGGAGAGAAAGATGATAATCTAGATGTTAAAGAAAAAAAAATGCCATTGTTCTAACTGCTTAGAAAATGTAAACAGTAGACATCAAGGAAGTTGCTACAAATTGGAAGCAAGCATTCTTTGCAGGAGAACTTTTTCATATCATCATTTGAAGGTTGATGTAACCTGGAAAAACTTATTGAAAACCAACTCAGGGTGAACTGAGGAAACTTCACTCCTTGAGTTTAGAAGTTAGTGTTTTATATCCCTAAAATTGAGAATTATGTTATACTCTGTTAAGAAGAGGCAATCTCTGTCAATTTTAAGATAAACGGTCAAATTTATATCATTTTTATCCATAGAGATGTTTTTTCATTTTATTTATTATTTTTTTAATATTAATTTTTAATTATTAGCTGTAGAGCTCATTGCCTTTACTAGGTAAACTGTCCTTGAAAATTTAGGTAGTATTATGGAAAATTTTCCAGTTTTATATTGAGTTTTCCAGTTTTATATTGACTTCTTTACATATTCTGTGGGAAACTTCAGCAACCCCAAGAGCAGGTGTTTTAATAAACTGCAAAGAACCCAGTGAATTGGATTCTAGAACAAGCATAGCTCAAAGACCTCTAGGAAGGGACAGAGGCATGCATCTCAGTGAACCTCTTTCCCAGATAAGGAACTTTCAAGTCATTAGAACAACAGATATCTCAAACAATAGATAAATTGAGAGGAATGTAGAAAAGCTGATGGATTTAAGGGGAGATGGAGGAGGACATGGCATATATCAAGTATTAGAGAGTTAAGGTTCACTCAGGTAATTCTTATAACAAGTTGATGAAGGTACAATTTATTATCCCTATTTTGTTGAAGAGAGAACTAAAGCTTAGAGAGTTAAGGACCCTATCCAAGGTCAAACTGATGTTAAAAGATAAAGCTGGGATATTTACAATTTACAAAACTGGTTAATTCATCAGTTCATCAGATAAGAGCCACATGAATTAACATTAGGTATATAAACATTGCTTTCTATTTGCAAAGTGGCAAAGGACATATCCATTGTTGCAGCGTCTAAGATGACAACTGCTGAAAGTTATTTCTTTGTCAGTGTCACTGAGTAGTCACTCACTGGAAGAGACAGAATAACCTCTACTGAAGGTCATTCGGATGGAGCATTTGGAAATCAGAACTTCAGCCAAACTACTGAAGTGAGGAGTCCAGATAGAAATGAATCTGTTCTGGTAGTTTGGTTTCACTCTTTGAAGTAAGTTGATAAGACATTGGTTTGACAGGAAACCTACATGTTCATAAAGTATGAAGGCATGATTTCTTATCAATTCAACTGCATTCAGAGTCAATGGAGATACTGCAATTGAACTAAAATATGCTGTTGAAGTCAGTCTAATGATTCAATTTGTACAGCTTTTGATAATAGATTTTCAGGTCAAATGAAGATACAGTGAAGGAAGCAGTATACTGGCAAATTGTCTCAACTTAAGTTTAATATGACAGTGAACAGATGGAAAATTGAATTATCATTAAAAACAGAAAATATGGGGAACAAAATATACGGATGCAGTACATTTGTATAGATGCATATATAATACAGGCAGAAAAAATTATGCCTTTTGTTAAATGTATAATTTTTAAATTATAATTTCAGTGATATAGGAAAAATCAGAATTAACTAGTGAGTATCCACAGTACTCAAAAGAAAAAAGAAAAACTATAACATTAATAACAGGAAATTTCTATTTGAAATAAATACCTGGAACTAATATAAACATTTTACATGCTTTATCATGTTTTAGCCTCAGCAAATTCCTTATTAGATCAATATCTTATCAAATTACTCTTCATGCTGTAGAAAAGGCATGACACAGGAAGTAAGGTGGACTCTAGAATTTCAAATCCCAGTTCCTCTGCTAACCAGCTGTGTAACCTTGGGTAAGTTACTGTTTCCTCATTTACAAGTTGAGATCCACTGTAGTCATAGCTTGTTAGGAAGTTTAAAGGACACAGCACATGAGAAGTTCTTTAGATCCCAGAGTCTGGCCCAAGTAAGTGCTTAGTGAAAGTGAACTTTTATTCTCAATGTCATTATTTACAGATGAAAAACTGAGAGACGAGAAATTTGTATAATATCACAACACAGGAAACTGTCAAAGCCAAGACACTGCTGTTTAGAAAATCACTTTAAAATCTCTGAAATGTCATATAGAAACATAAAATCTAGTATTATTACTCCATTCTAAAAGATATTAAAAAATCTGCCTAACTTCATAACCGTTTTTGGTAAATGAATAGTCAATCTTTTAGGTTAATATTAAGCACCTTTTAAACTTAATGTGAAGGGTCAAATCAAGGCCACTTTCCCCTTCCTAAAAGTATGTATATTTCTATTTCACATAGACTATAAACACAAAAGCAAAACAGACAATTTCTGATGCTTGAAAAGTATAATAAAATAATGAGATATATACAAAATTAACCTTGAAGCTACCATCCAACTCCCTCCTTTCCTTTAAACTGAACTTTTAAAGTGGCAGCCTTAATTCCAAATTCCATTTATTCCTTAATTCATGTGAATCATCCACAGACCCCACTTTAATGAAATCTGGTGCTATAACTTCAGTCATATCTTACTTGACCTCTTCACCTAGACTGACTTGAATGACTATTCCCTACTTCCTCATGGAACCACCTCTCAAGTACCTTCTGTATATCAGACTGTTCCTTCTTGGTCTCCTTCATGTGAACCTCATTCAACCTTCTCCTTAATTGTCAAAGATGTTGGGGTTTGTTCTGGCCTGTCCTTGTACTTGTTTTCTCTTTCTACATGTTCTTACAAAAGAATCGTATCTGAGCCCATGGTTTCAACTGCTACCTATATGCTGATGAATTAGAATATATATTTTAAGCCTCCCAAATTCCCAGCTCCTACCCACATTTCTAACCCTGCACTATATATTCCTACCTTGAAGTTTTGCACACATCCTAGCTTAACCTGTTCATAACTGACCTCTGATAATCGATAAAATTCTACCTTCTCTCTTTTCTATTTCATCATATGCCTGGTCATTCCTGTCAGAAACCTAACAATCACATTCAACTCCTACATATCTCTCTACTTATCACATTCAACTCCTACATATCTCAACTCCTACATATACCATGTTTAAGGTTAGGAAGCCTCTTTGTCATAAATATGCTGATTTTATTCCAAATTAAGCTAAGATATGTAGGTCTCATATGTAATTAATATGTATTAATAGGAGGTCTCATATGTAATTAATGTCTGAGTATCATTGATTCTGCCATAGAACTATCACATAATGTAGCTTCACTGTTTCATCTTAATGAAGACTGCCTATGTTCAGAATCATAAGAATTGCTTGAATTATTATAGTATTTTCTAAATTCCTCACTCTGGTCCATGTTATGGCATGAAATTTCCATGTTGGTGGCACAGTCAACCAGGAAGAAACTAAACCTGCCACATTTTTACTTGGAAACACATGTTGTATCTCCCCACTGATTGCAGTATTAACCACAAACATATTGCACTGTCCTATTGAAAAATATGCCATGGTAATTAATAGCAGTTAAATAGCTGAAAGCAAGTCCTGACGCCAAAACCTTCTGGATTCTATTATTGGCTCTGCCACCTACTTGCTGTATGATCTTTGACAACTTGCTTAGTTTCTTGGAACACATGAAAAAAGCTCAACAATTATTAGCTATTGTACATAAAATTGGGGTTAAGTGAAATGTAACTGTAGAAATGGAAGAAAGATAACAGATAAAAAGGAACACACAAAAATACCTTCATACGATCCACACATTTGTGAGGGGTAAACAAATTTGTTTTTGGTGTTTGGTCAAAACAAAAGGAGAACCATAATCAGATGTGTCATAAGTGATTACAGCAAAGTAGAAGAAAAATATAGCAGTCTAAGATTTTCCTCCTTGGTCAGCTCTACATGCTTTGACTGTCTCCCACTTTCTATTAGTCTTGTCTCTTATTCACTTGTCTAATAGGATTAAAGAGAATTTCTAAATATTACTGGATATAAGATCAATATCTGAAAACCAAGTAGATTTTTATATACCAAATTCAAAGAGTTAAGAAATGTAATTTAAAATAATGACATTTACAATAGTAACTGAAATATAAAGTATCTAGGCATAAATCTAACAAACTACGTGAAAGACCTTAATGAAAATAATAAAACTTTATTGAGAAGCGTTAAATAAGACTCAATAATCAAAGAAATATACCATGTTTAAGGTTAGGAAGCCTCTTTGTCATAAATATGCTGATTTTATTCCAAATTAAGCTATAAATTTAATGTAATTTCAGTCTTTTATTTCATAGAAATCAAGACGTTAATTCTAAAATTTATAGGAAGATCAAATGTCCAGGAATAGTAAAGGTTATTTTGTAGAAAACAAAGATCAGTGACTTACCCTTCCAGATATAAAAGCTTAAGAAAAAGCTATGAGAATTAAAAGCTTATGGTGTTGATGCAGAGGTGTACAAATTAAGCAAGGAAACAGGATATAGATCGCTCTAATAAATGGAAAAAAAATCACGTGTGCAGAGTTTTGCTGCACATCAACAGAATGAATAGACTATTAAGGATATGATGCAGTAAATTATGTAGAAAATTTTGTGGAAAATTATATAAGAAAAATATTCATGGATTGGAATAATCAACAGTATAAAGATGCCAACCTCTTTAAACTGATGCAGAGACTTACTGTAATTCCTATCAAAGCACTCATAAGTGTTTTGTAGACAGACATGCTAATTCTGAAATGTAAAGGCATGGGCCCTAGAATAGCTAAAAAAACAATCTTTTGAAAAAAGAGACAAAAAAGTTGGAAGAATCATTATACCAAATACTGTCTTTCTAGATAGCTACAGGAACCAAGGTCATGTGCTACTGACAGAAGAATATACACATAGATCAATAGAACCAAACAGGTAACCCAGAAATAGCCCATAGAAGTACAGTCAAGTGATTTTTGACAGTGAAAAAGCAATTCATTGGAGGAAGAAGAAACTTTTCAACAAATGGTACTGAGCAATTGGAAAAACCATACACAAAATAATAATAATAATAATGTAAACCTTGCACCTCCTATAAAAATTAACTTAAAATTGATCATAAACTTAAATATAAAACATAAAACACTAAAACGTAGGAGAAACCTCTGGAAACTAGGGCTCACTGAAGAGTTACTAAACACTGTACCAAAAGCATGGACCATATACAAGAAAAATACCAGTAAATTAAACGTTATCAAAATGATAAGTTGCTCTGTTAAAACCTCATGAAAAGGGTGGAAAGACGAGCTACAATTTAAGAGGAGAAACTTGCAAATCACATATGTGACAAAAGAGTTACATCAAGAAGATATAAAGCACTCTCAAAACTCAATTTTGCATGTATATAAAACATATATAATTATACATTACATGTATAATTATGTACCATATAAGTATGTATTTATATATAGATAACATACATAATGAGGAAAAGACATTAATATACACTTTACTGCAGTGAATATAAAGATGAGAAATGAACACATGAAAAGATGTTCAAATCGCTAGCCATCAGGAAAATGCAAATTAAGACTTTGGTGTGATATCTTTATACATCTACTAAAAATACCAAATTCTGACAAGGATGTGGTGAAATGGAATCTCTCATAAATTGTTGATGGGAATTTAAAGTGGTGCAGTCACTCTGGAAACATTTTTTTTATTAAAAAGAAATAAATATATTAAAACATCCATTCACCGTAAAACTCAACAACCACTCCCCTTGTCATTTATTCAAGAGAACTGAAAACTTATATCCTCACAAAAACCTCTACATGATTGTTCATGTTTTATTTATAACTGTTAAAAACTGGAAACAACCAAAGTGACCTACAATTGGTGACAGTTAAATATACTGCTACATCCATAGCATGAAACACTTATCATCAATAGAAAGGGACAAATTATTAATAAAGGAAGGAACACGGATGGGTTTGTGCTGACTGAAAAAAATAATTTAAAGAGGTCATATACTATACGATTCCATTTATATAACATTCTCAATATAGCTAAGTTATACATATGGAGAACAAATCAATGGTTGCCTGGAGTTAAGAATGGTAGGTAGGAGGAGTGGGTGTGACTATAAATGTGTAGTATAAGGGGAATGTTTGTGGTGAAGGAATATTTCTGTACCTTGATTGTGGTGGTGGTTACATGAAGCTACACTTGCGATAACAGAATTTTCACACACAGTGTGCCAGTGTTAATTTCCTGCTGTTGCTATTGTACCAAGTTATGTAAGATGCGACCTGTGAGGAAAACTGCGTGAAGGGTACAGAGGAACTCTTTGTAATATCTTTGCAATTTCCTGTGTATCTAAAATTATTTCAAAGTAAAATTTTTAATTAGATGAAAATATAGAAGACTGTGTGATTTCAGAGTAGAAAAGGCTTCATAAAAAGCATGCAGGGCACAAGCTATAAAGGAAAAGACTGAGCAGTCAAACTAAACTAAAATAATTTCTGTCAATGAAAAATAATATAAGATAGTGAAAGGCTAATCCGTAGGCTGAGAAAAGATATTCATAAAACATAATCGTATATATATGACTTCAAATAAAGAAGGGAAAGATAGAAAACCAAAGGAAAAATAGACAAGTACATTAAGAAATTCACAGAAGAAAACAGAATGGTCAATAAACATAAAAAGTTCATCCACCTCACCAGCGACCAGAGAAATGCCAATTAAAGGATCAGGAGAGCAGCCAATATAATGGAGTAAAAACACCCTGAGCTCACTTCTTCTCATGAGCACACCAAAATCACAACTATCTGCAGAACAACCTACCAGAAAAGATCTTCTACAACTCAAGACATGAAGGACGAACCACAACAAGATGGGTAGGAGGGATGGACTCACAATATAATCAAATCCCATACCCCTGGGTGGGTGACCCAACAAGCTGGAGAATCACTATATTGCAGAGGTTCCTTTATATTGTTTCCAATGTGACTTACAATTCTAGGACAGTTTTATTTTACCATCTTCTACTTTTTTCCGAGCTCTGGTAGTTCATATTTCATCTCTTTCTGTATTTTTCCAGAGTTGTTGCATGTCCACTTGGTGTTCTTTGGCTGATTTATTAAATTCTTTGACTTGTAATATGTTTGGAAGGAATTTTATTTGTTCAATAGTGTCTCTAATTTCCTACCAAGTCTCCCTTTGTGGCTTTTGTTTTAATTGTTCATTTATTCTTCATCCAGAAAAATTGTGCAAGTATGTTTTTATGTAGGTTTGTGTGTATGAGTATGCTTGTACTATATTGCGTATCTTGTTGGTATATGTGGGTGGGAGTTAGTTTAGCTTTTGTCTTTGCACAGCCAATAGAGATTAGCAGTTTCTGGGATGCTAGCTGCCTAGAGTCAAACCCCACTCAACTGTTTGATTTCTCATTCAGCTGAAGCTCCACCACTTCTCTATGGTGTCACAGTGTATCCCAGAATCTTCCACCATCAGACTATGTAAACTTTCTCTGGATTTTCAAACAAGAAATTTATAGTTGCCCCTGCAGGATACTCTGCCTTGCCTGGAGAATCAAACACTGCTGGTTTTGTCCCAGATCTACAGATTCAGGCATCTTCCATTATCTCCATTTGACCTTCAGGACATTTAGCTCCCCTACTTCATATACTGTTGCTCCAAAATTTTACTTCAATATATTATGCACTTTTTTTTTTTTTTTCTTTTGCGGTACGCGGGCCTCTCACTGTTGTGGCCCCTTCCGTTGCAGAGCACAGACTCCGGATGTGCAGGCTCAGCGGCCATGGCTCACGGGCCCAGCCACTCCGTGGCATGTGGGATCTTCCCGGACTGGGGCACGAACCCGTGTCCCCTGCATCGGCAGGTGGACTCTCAACCACTGCGCCACCAGGGAAGCCCCACTTTTCTTTTTTATTATAACTTTTGATGATTTCTGAAAGAAGAGAATCACTGTCTTATTCTGCTATTTTAAAACTTGTAGTATCATCAAGTTATTGTATTTATAATAGGAAGAATTTTCCCAGTACATTTAGGTGGTTTTTCAATAGACAAAGGGTTTAGTACTCTAAGAGAAAAAACTGTTCATTCAGTTTACTGTAGTTAAAACAAAGTTTCAAGGAACATTGTATTTTGCAAGGTCACATTTCATATGGATGTTAAACAACAACAAGATGTTTCCTTTCATTTACAAAATGATGCTCTGAGTAAGGGCAAAAGTGGTAAAATGACTTTGTGATGGGACCTGTTAACTCTGTTTCACAAAGGGTGTAAAACAAAAAGAAAAAGTGTTATAACTTAATGCTTTGTGCATTGTGTGAGAAGGCTAATTCAGTACATCAAAGTAAATATCTCAGCAGTTTTGAAACTTTGTATGGTCAGGACAAAAGTATCAACAGAGTTTTGTCACAAGAAGGAAGCATTCTACAGGAGAAGATGGGTATAATCAGTATTATGCATTGTAACTGAGCCAACAGTCAATACAGATTAAATATTGACAGAGGTTCCTTGACCAGCGCTAAACTAAACAGTCCCTAAGAGGTTCAGGAAACATCATTATAACAGTGAATTTGTGTGATGATCCTACCTCTACTGGTGTTATTCATTATACTGTACTAGTCTCTGAAGATAGGTTTCCAAGTGAAATGTAAAAGAAAAAAGAAGGCCTCAGGCTGAGGGGTGAAAACTGACACTGGATTTAACAAGAGCATTAAACAGAGCTCCTTAATGAGCTGATTCATAGACCATTAACCTGCTGTACAGTAAGGAACATGACGGCAGATTGCCTCTACCTAGAAAACAGAATCGTTCTTGGCTTTCCGGGCTTGGGATTCTTGTGAATAATTCAGTCATCTATATTGTATTTTATTTTTAAAAAAGAAAATAAGACAGAGGGATAGGGGGAATCTTTCTCTCTTCTTTTTAAAATTTTAAAAAATTATTTTACTGTGATAAAAACACTTAACATGAGATTTGCCCTCTTAAATTGTTAAGTGTACAACACAGTATTGTTGATTATAGGCACAATGTTTTATAGCAAAAGTCTAGCTCTTGAGGACTTGGGACAGTGTTTCAGAGTTTGTAGCAATGATTGGGTAGTTTTCATGTTTACAAGAACATTAACTTGAGGATGAGGGCAGGTTTTACTTCATCAAAATGAATATTAATTGTTATCAGTTTAAAATAGGATATTATAAATATAAGATATTTTCTCTAAGTTTCATGGTAACCACAAAGGAAAAACCTATAATAGATGCACACAAGATTATGATAAAGAAGTCAAAGCATACAGCTCCGAAAACACATCAAGTCATAAAGGACGGCAGCAAGATAAGAAGCATAGAACAAAGGATCTACAAAACAGAAAACAATTAACAACATGGCAAAACAATGAACAAAATGGCAATTAATTTATTTTATTTTTGGCTGTGTTGGGTCTTCATTGCTGTGCGCGGACTTTCTCTAGTTGCAGCGAGCGGGGGCTACTCTTTATTGTGGTGCGTGGGCTTCTCCTGTCATGGAGCATGGGCCCTAAGTGCGTGGGCTTCAGTAGTTGTGGCTTGTGGGCTCTAGAGTGCAGGCTTAGTAGTTGTGGCACATGGGCTTAGTTGCTCTGCAACACGTGGGATCTTCCTGGACCAGGGATCAAACCCACGTCCCCTGCATTGGCAGGCAGATTCTTAACCACTGCGCCACCAGGGAAGTCCCAATAGGAAGTTCTTGTCTATCAATAATTAAATGTAAATGGACTAAATTCTTCAATCAAAAGACATAAAGTGGCTGAATCGATTTAAAAAAAAAAAACCCAAGATCCAACCATATGCTGTCTACAAGAGACTCACTTTAGATTTATGTATACACACAGACAGAGAGTGAAGGGATGAAAAATGATATTTCAAGCAAATGGTAACCAAAAGAAAGTAGGGGAAGCTATACTTACACCAAACAAAATAGACTTTAAGCTATAATATGGACAAAAGAGAGAAAGAATATCATTATATAAAGATAAAAGGGTCAAACCATCAAGAAAATATAACAAGTATAAATATTTACACACCCAACACCAGAACACTTAAATATAAAAGGCAAATACTAATAGAACTGAAAGGAAAAATAAATAGCAATAGAATAATAGTTGAGGACTTTAATAAACCATTCTCAACAATGGATTAATAGTCCAGACAGAGAGTCAATAAGAAAATAGTGGATTTGAACACTAGAGACCAAATGTACCCAACAGACATATACAGAATATTCTGTCCAACAGCAGTAGAATAAATATTCTTCTCAAGTACACATGGAACATTTTCTAGAATACATATATTAGGCCACAAGACAAATCTCAGAAAATTCAAGATGTTAGAAATGATATCAAGTAGCTTTTCTGACCACAATGGTATGATACTAGAAATCAATAACTGGAGGAAAGCTGAAAACTTGAGAAATACATGGAAATTAAATGATATACTCCTGTACAACCAAAGTATCAAAGAAGAAATCAAAAGGGAAATAAAAAATCTTGACAGAAATGAAAATAAGACACAATAAACCAAAACCTATAGGATGCAGCAAAAACAGTTCTAACAAGAATGTTTATAATCACACACATCAAGGAAAAAATCTTAAATAAAAAACACCTAACTTTATATCCCAAGGAACAAGAAAAACAAGGACAAAGTAAGCCCAATGTAAGCAGAAGTTAGGAAAAAATAAAGATTAGAACAGGAAGAAATGAAACAGAGAATAGAAAAATAATAGAAAAGATTAACAAAGCTAAGAGCTGATTCTTTGAAAAGGAAAACAAAATTGACAAACCTTTAGCTAGACTAACCAAGAAAAAAGAAAGAGTATCTAAATAGGCTCTAAGAGCTTTAAAATTCAGAACCTGTAATTCCCAGCTTGGCTCTTTCATCTATCATTTATAGTCTCTGGAGAAGTTTCTGGTACCCGAAGAAGAATTAGGATACCTTTCACATGCTTTAGAACCACACAAAGATCTCAGACATAGCTATTGTGAAGGTGTTCCCTTTATGTTCTTCCTTTCCTCTCCGCAAGGTGTAACATTCAGACCACTGTTGTTCTTTGGAGGTTAAGTCCAAGGTGATGGTGTGGTGGCTACTATATCAACAGTTCAAATGTAGCTATGGAACTCTCTCCACCTTGTGTAAAGCCACTCTAATTTCCTATACTCCTCATCAGGAAAGACTGTGCTTCTCTATATAGGCTGGGGAGAGGACTTCAACTACAAGTATACTTTTGTTAAACAATATGGAAAGAAAATAGTGTAAATTCAAACCATGATTCAATATCACAACATCCAGAAAATCTGTATATCCATAACATATAGTGATGTCTATATTTGTGAGCTAGTTAATTATTTACTAAAGCTAAGAAAAGAATGGTCACACATTAGTATTTGTTTTATTTTCCTTTCTAAGGGGAGACAGCTCTGCCTGCCCACCCACTTTGGCCAAAGCTCTTCCTAAATATGGCTAAAGGAATTTTCACTGGGTCTTGTAAATCCCATCCCCCCTTTATCAACGTCAATCTATTATTTTCCCTGGGAGGCACTCTGCATTTTCCTTCTGCTTGAAAAAGGCACTTTCAGATTTTTTTTCCTCCAAAAGGAGAAAATGACTAATATGTTCCCTGGAGAATAAGGTTCTTTGCTTTCATGGTATGCAGTGAATGGATTGTATCTAACAATAACATCTGCTGGGTTTTATTTCTCACAGAAATGACAAGTCCCAACGGAATTAAGTTGACCTGATAATTCAAAAATGGCAGAATTTCAGGGTCCTTAGTTTCACTGAACTGAGTTGTAGATGTCACCCTCTCTACCACGTATAACATATTTGAATTTTTATTTGTGACTCCTCTCCAAACAGACAATGAATTCAATGTTTCATCAGTTATCATATGCATCTGCACCACATGTCCTATTTCTCGCTGTGGTGACTTGTAAGCATGATTTCAGCACAGAGCTATTTCTGTAAATAGAATTATTTCTATTTTGTTTTTCAACTTACTCACCAATCTCTCCTACCCCAGACTTCCTTATTATTTTCTTCATTGTTAATTCTGGATGCTATAAAATATTGTAAGTTAGAACCTCCTAAATGATACTTACTAGGAAATTTTCTCATATATAAAGTTTATGTGAATCTCAAATTTGAATGTTTAAATAGGATATTTTCTCAAATTCAACATCAAACCCACAATACCCTCTATAACAATTTGCCAAATGGAGAAAAGTTGTTCTCTGAATGAGCATTATCCTTCATGCTGATAGGTGAAATTAATGAAATAGTTAAAAAGCCATAAAAGGAAAATGAAGAGTATCAGAAGACACCAACAAAACTGAAAACAAAATATTTCTGGCACAGTCACGTAATTGCCAAAATCTCCAGTCTCAAGATGCAGAATGAAGTTTCAATCACAAGCCGAACAATTTTCCTTGTAGTTAGCACTATTTCTTTAATATTCTAGAACCAAATAGATTTGTCATATGCCACAATGCAACATTGTTCCCATGATTTGTCAAGATTACGAAAGTTAACCAGATACTATACATAGGCACTTTTAAAGAAAAAATTCATGATATTGCCATGTTTTCTATGAAAGATCCAAACGGCCTTTGCCAACATAAAACCTGAGAGACACCATCAGATAAAGAAGCACAAAGTACCTCAAGTATCAAACCATACTGCAGGGACCACCGCATTTTTCTGAACTAGAAAAGCCCCACAAAAGAGCATCTTTTTTGGATACAGTATTCTCCCACTTATTATGCTTAGACACTCTGTTTTCTCATCCTTTTCATTGTATAGTACCTATTAGAAAAATACAGGATAAGGATAAGAAACAATCAAACTTCAGTGTTGTGGTTTTGGTTTTATAAGGAGAAAAGAGTACTCTCCAGAAGATTTTCAGTTGAACAATTCCCAGAAAAATGCAATTTATGTAAGAACATTTGCTTATATAAAATATCAAATGAACTTGTTCTATAATGGGAACTTATTCTATAATGAAAAAAAAAACTTGTTACATAATGAGAAAAAACTTGTTCTATAATGAAAGAATCTTATTTGTTTACAGTGTTCTCAGGCCAATCAGAAGGAGAACAGTAGTTCCCTAGAGCTTGAAAATTGAAGGCAAAGGAGAAAGGGTACTATGGAGCCCTGTTATCTAGACACACTCTTGCATTCATTTGCTTTTTCCCATCTTCCCTAGTTTGTACCCTATTGAGACCCGTTGGTACTTTCCAGAGATAGGGGTCATACAGACCACACATGCGTGATGAAATTCTTTATTTTATCCATTTTAGATTGGGATATTATTTTTGAGTCCATTCTTGTGGCTTAAAGAGTACAGAAAAAAGAAAACAAGTATTGCAAATGGCCAAAATTCTAGGAGGGGATGGTAAAACATTGATAATTATTACTCACAACTATGACTATTAGGCAAAGAAGTAGCAACTGTCACCAAGGATAAAAACTTTGATCTGGATCCTGCTGTGAAAGAGGAAAATTCTCTCCTTCTCTGGGAACTAATATATACTAGTTTGAACTATCTATTGCACTGAATAAAACAACCATATATCTGCATCTACCACCTGGGATTTTTATCCACTGGTAAACACAACCTGATGAAAGATTATCTTCAATTTTTCTTTCTACACACACACACACACACACACACACACACACACACAAAGATTTAGTAAATAAATATGAGGGCAGAGAAGCATAACCTACTTTGTTGAAGGATGGGTGGTTGTATTACTGAGGTATTTGGGGCAAAACTTAACTCAGCATCTCTTGCAAAATGAAGAACTCAGGCATCTTTTGGGAGATGAGATATACCTACACTCTGAGCAGACAGTAAATCAGGACTCAGGGGAGTCTGGTAATTCTGAATTGATGAGCCAACAAAGATAAGCAGAAGAAATGAGTGAAGGTTGTTATGTACGTATATTGAGGGACTGAGGATGTTTAAATCATCACATAGGTAAAAGCCAAAAAGCCAACATGGTGTGTCACACTGATCCCCCTTCAATAATGAATGATTTATTTTTCCAGTTGCTGGCGGTGTACCAGGAGACAGTTCTCAGTTCCCAACCCCCTTTGGGTTATTGCCTCAACTGAGAGGTGCTGCCTTGTTCAAGATTATACTCCTTGTCAAATATTTTGCATCCAATGACTGATCATTACATGCATATAAAGTACCAGTCACTGAACCCCATGGGACAGCTAGAGCTCTCTTGTGGGGTCATCTGATATTTCCCTTGAAATAAGTTGTTACTCAACTTCTCCCTCTGCCTGGTCTGCTCCCTCCCCTCCCCTCCCCTCTCCTTCCCTTCTCTTCTCTTCCTTTCTCAAATATTGAATCTAAGAGACTTCCTATTAAACTTCTTGCATGCTAATCTGTTTATCGAGAAAACCAACTTCCTACTGCCAGGTAATTTGGGATTCTATCAACAATAGTCAAAAAAGTGAATGCTTCCAGAGCTAGGACTGTTTGTTCTTTTTATATTTTTCTGCAACCTGTGGTGACTCTAATTCTTTAAGTGTAAAATGAAGGCCAAAGGAAGGTGAGGAAAAGGCAGACTAAAATCTTCCCAACAGATCCAGAATAGAGATGCTCGAACTCCTCAAAGTGTCTTACATACTTTCAGCTGAGAATTATAACAGTCCTTTCTTTCTATTTTTATAGCTAAGAGGATAGAATTATTCCAGAAATAAAAGGGATGGTAACTCCTGCTTTCTCAGCCAACTGATAAAAATGTACTTCGTAATAATTTGCAAAACTTACACAACAATCTTATGAGAATAGATCAATAAAACCAGGAAATAGGAAACCCCAGTTAAAGGAAGGAAGTGATGTTAATTGGGTATCGACTATATACATGGCACTGTGCTGGGTATCTTACATATGCCATCACTCTTCTGACAATAATGCTGTGGAGTTCATATTCTATATTCTTCCCACAAATGAAATAATTGAAGCTCCGAAAGACTGAATTACTCATTCAAGGCCCAGAAATTGGAGGCAGCATTTAAATAACTATCTAAAACACAAGTCCATGTTCCTTCCCTAAGTTACACTCCCAAAGATTAGAAAAAAGTGGGAATATTTTAAAGTCAGAATACATTTTCAGAATGTAGATTTTATTAAATAATTTAGATGGAACAAATCACACTGTCTTCTGCAGGCTAGATTATGGAATACATAAATCCCTCCTAATCATGTAATAACTTTACAGATTTGCTAAGTCAAACCACTTTCTGACTTATTCACTTGTGTTCATCCTAGTAATAAGGATTCAGTAAAAGATTTATTGTAGTCGAACAAAGCCTGAAAATAAAATAAAATTTTATGTGCAAAGTTATTTCTCACAAAGAAAAAAATACTTATGCATAATAAAGGTCATGTCTTGAACTACAATCTGGACATTTGTATTACTATGAGCCACCAAAGCCTTTGCCCTGGTATTCCAAAGTATGAACTGTCTGTTCTTAAAATGCTCCTACGCATTTCACTGTGCAATGTTTTAATTCATGGTCATTACCAAAAATTAGTTACTTGATACAACTTATAATTGAGTGGAAGGTGTTTTCTGAAATCAACTTATCAATATTTTTAACAACCACTGTCGACGTTAATGACACTGAAAGTTTGAAAATTATATTTGGCAAATTTAAGTTTTGTTTAAGATTATATGAACAAACTAAAATGCTAGTGAAAACCAATAAAGACAAGTTCCTCAGTTCGCTTAAAAGTAATCTAAACTTTCTAAGGAGCAAGTGCAATAATTAAGCTAAATTAATGAAATGAGATGATATTGATTGTGCAATTTAAAAGAATCACATCAACTGATTAAGTCAGATTGTTAAGTCCTTGGAAAGTTAATTAAGGTGCTCAAAATGAGGGCTTCCATGTGGCAAAGAGATCACTTCTAGAAGGTAATTGGTCACTCAGACTGAGGCAAAAGCAAGACATCATGCTTATTATCAGTAAAGTGTAATTGATTATGAAGTGCGAAGGACACAATTCACAATGAGTTTTTGCTTCTCTTAGGTACTGGAGCCCAGCCAAAGGAGGAATGACTCATGAGCATCAGATCTTGTCCCCCTACCCCCAACCCATCCTTCCAGAGTCAGAAGTTGTGACTGATGAAAACAGAATTTACTTCATTCTGGCTAATGGACAAGAGACTATAATTGTCTAGGGAAGATGCATTAGTCTTATCTCTATGAAGTTCTCCTTGTATTATTATAATAAGGCAATTACACTTACACTGGACTGTATAATAGACCTAGATGTCCAACAATGAATAACTGTAATCGATTATAGCTCATTATAATCTCAAATAATTTGAAGCAGTTTTGTTTTTAAATTCTGCCGTGAAATTTAAGAGGTTTGTTGACTCTGTCTAGCCTGTCCTTTACCTGAGACAATCATGGATTGATACTCAAAAAAGTATGATTAATTATACAGACATCAGATTTAAATCAGTCAACCTATGCACATCTATTAAGCAACTACTAAGTGTAAGACACTGTCTAGCTGGTGTAGGGATTTGAAAAATTATATATAACCCATGAGCCTGCTTTTATGGATTTTTATAATATGATTGAGACGAAATACCAATTCTGTAACATCAACAGAAGTTTAAGGATGCAAAAACAAACATAGGAGCAAACTGGCAACATCACCAACAATAACAAAAAAGAAAACCCCACACATAACAATGCAAAAAAGTTCTCCTGGTATACTTCTTTCTCTTTCATTACCATTCATTTATTTTTTGATAAAAACTAAAGCAAAACAAAGTCTGTGTTACTTTACAATGTGCTGACAAGAACCAAAAGGTTTTAATCCTACAAAATCATTTCTTGGTGTACTACAGCGAAGTCTGAATATGTTTGAAAGTGGAATCTCTAAACTAGTTTATGTTTCACCAATCTTAATATTGAGTTTTCTAATTAGGTGTCCAGTTACATATTTTCAACAAGAGGCAAATAGCATTATATAAAATGTGTATTTAGCCTTTTAAACTATAAAATATACTTCACTGTTCAACTGAAATAAATATTTTGGACTTTAGAACTAAATTTAGAACCCCTCATTTTATAGTAAAAATCCAAAGATATTATAAAGCTTATGCAAGGTAATATAGCTGGTTGGTAACAGGAGTTGTGCTAGTGGTCACGGTCTTCTTTCTCAAGAGGACAACAGCCTTTCTATCTCTCCATTTCGGAATAGAGCTTTACATAAAAAGAAAGTATTTTTACATTTCACAGCCATTATTACACTTGACCATTTTAACACTCCTGTACAGTAGTCCATCATGATGTGTTAGGGAAAGAAGTTGATATTTACTCAGAGATTGCTGCAAGTCAAGTATTTTTCTTGGCACTGAACTGTTCAGAAAACAGAAGTTCAACAAAGGTTAAGTCTCATATTCAATGTTGCATATCTAATAAGAAAACAGAGCTGGAACAGTATTCTGACACTATTCAGTGTCCACTCCAATTTGCCACTCTGCCCACCAATGTTATCATACCTGGTTTTCCTTACCTTGAAAGCAAAAATCATTAAACAAATACAATACAAATACACCTAGCAAAAGGTATCACAGCTGAAAAACAGAAATAAATAAGGCTCATACCTTGCCATTGATCAGTTTATACACCGGACAGTAACCAATACGTACTAAATAAACAATTATATTGCAGTGTGATGAGGTGCTGCTATATGGCAGGTACATTCTTATCAGGTGCAAAGGGGACATAAAGCAACTCTGAACTCTATTCCCTTCCTCCCCTTAGTTAAGTTAAAAGCATATGAATTATATGTCTGGTTATAGAACTTGCTATACAATAATTTTTTAAGCTGTGTATTTGCCAGTATTTACATGTGTTATTGTATAGCTGGTTACATTTCTATGAAAAGTATCTCAAGAATTGTATTAACAGTGCAAATTTTAACTATTTAAACTCTGTATACATTTATAATCAATTATTGTTTTGTCATACTATTTATACTATTTGAAAATTCCAAAACTGTCAAAAGTCGGCACCAGAACTTAAAAGTAAAATAAAAGAATGATATTGGTTTGTACGTTCATTTTAGCCGTAGGGAGGAAAGTACCCCCTACACTGAGAAATATAGTTCTCCAGGTAGAAAATTGATTCCTTCCAAAGACAATATCCCTTTGACTGTGAAAATAAGTAATTCTCTCCAGGTTTCAAATGTGTTATATATTAAATTATACCTCTATAGAACACTGCTAAAGTGAATTTGTGATTTCAGTTGTCTTTTCTGAATCAGTAGTGTGCACAATGAATGACAAATCTTTAAATCTGAGGGAAAAAAAGTGATGTTAAGTTTGTGCTTTTATTACCACTGCTGATAATAATCTGAGAGTGCTTTAATATCATAATTTTGAAAAACCTTTTTACATACATTACCTTATTTGATCCTTATAAGCATTCTATAAGTTTGACTTACTATTGCCATCCTATTTTAGAGATAATGAAATTGTGACTCAAAGAGCTTAAGTGACCAAAGCTATTTCATCCTGCTCATAAGAAGCCAAGATGATATTCCAACCCAGGTCATTAACCCTGCCCTTTCCATTATATTTTGTTTCTGTTAGTTGTATGATGTCTACATTTCTCTGGAATTATCTGTAACCCTTCTTCAATAAAATGTTAATATACACTTTTTTATATTGTAGGTTTTTAAAAGTCAGATTTATATAATTTACATAGAAAAAATTTTCCCTTTTTAGTGGCCAGTTTTATAAATTTTGACATACACACATTATTTTGTAGCCACCAGGCCTAGTAAGACAGATAACAGTCTGATCATCCTCATGTATTCTTTTATGTCTTTTGTAGTGAACTTCTCCCTCTCACTCTAGCCCCTGGCAACAACTGATCTCTTTTCTTTCCCTGGAGATTTGCCTTTTGAGAATGTCACAGTAATGAAATGATATAGTCAGTGCCAGCTTCATGGGATTCCAACCTAGGGAATCACACAGGACCCTGCACTAGAAAGGCCCTGTGCTCAGTTTAATGCTCTGCTGTCATTATACTGAAAGTCTTAATTTTTGAACAATAGGCTCCATATTTCCATTTTGCACTGGTTCCTACAAATTATAGAGTCAGACCAAATATATAGCATGTAGCTATTTGAGTCTGGCTTCTTTCCCTTGGAATACGACATTTGAGTTCATCCATGTTATTGTATTGTAGCTTTCTCCCTTTTATCGTCAAGTGATTTTTCTATTGTAGGGATATACCACAGTTTGTTCATTCATTCCCCAGTTGAAGGACATTCTCATTATTTCCAATTTGGGGCAATTATGAATGAAATATTTATAAATATCCACATTTCGTGTGTGTGAACATAAATTTTTATTTCTCGTAGGTAAAGATTCAGTAGTACAAATTCCCAGTCGTGTGTGTGTGTGTGTGTGTGTGTGTTACGTGTTTTGAGAACTTGTATGTGGGTGGGGTGGCATTAAATGACAGTAAAGAAAAAACAGAACTTGTAGCTGGTGAACTGTATGGTCTTCAACAAATCATCTGACCTTCTCTTTCCTAACTTGACAATATCTTGTATACTGAAAGGAAATGAAAATAATACTTATGGAAATGGAGAGGAAATTTAGAATGAAATTTTAGGCAAAATGTGTCCCAGAATTTCATAACAGGTAAGCTTTATTTGGATCATTTAAAAAATAAATACATTTGTTGCCCTAAAAAGATTTAGCCTAAATTAAACCTCAATGTAGCATTGCTTTCTTTACAGCTAATGTTCACTACATTATTTTATGCTTCTAGACTCACTTCATAAAACTGGAATGTTAATCCCAATCCATGATTTTCTGGGAAAAAATGAAAGAAGGCTAAGGGCACAATTAATGAGTTTTGTATGGGTTTATAATATCTGCTGCACTGATCATGTCAGGGACTGTCTTGTGGAACAAGGCTCTCTCAAGAGCTGATTCTCTACTCCACATCTCTCCATCTTTCTATACTTTTGTTTTTCTGTTTTACTCCCTCTTCTCACTTTTACTTTGTTGCCCCCTCTCTTTTTAAAAATTATAGTATCTATGAGTTTCTCATTATGAAGCGTGAAATTCTCAGGTCTTCAGGGACAGAAGGTATATCAGTCATTTCTGTTACCTCAGACCTGGCAAATTAAAAGTACCTCCTACAGGGAACACTCCCAAAGTCATTCTCTGAAGCCGTCATCACCCTGATACCAAAACCAGACAAAGACACCACAAAAAAGAAAATTACAAGCTAATATATTTGATGAATATAGATGCAAAAATCCTTAACAAAGTATTAGCAAACCAAGTCCAACAACACATAAAAAGGATCATACACCATGATCAAGTTGGATTCAACCCAGGGTTATATGGGTGGTTCAACATATGCAAATCAATATGATATACAACATCAAAAGAAGAAAAGTCAAAAAAACACATGATCATCTCAAAAGACACAGAAAACAGCATTTGACAAAATTCAACATCCATTCATGATAAAAACTCTTACCAAAGAGGGCATAGAGGGAATATATCTTAGCATAATATAAACTATTTGTGACAAACTCAGAGCTAACATAATACTCAACAGTAAAAAGCTGAAAGCCTTCCTGCTAAAATCTAAAACAAGAAAAGAATACTCACTCTCACCACTTCTACTCAACAAAGTATTGGAAGCCCTAGCCACAGCTATCAGAAAGAAAAAGAAATAAAAGTTATCAAAATGGAAAGGGAAGAGGTAAAATTACATGCAGATGACATGATACTATATACAGAAAACCCTAAAGACACCACACAAAAACTGCTAGAACTGATAAACAAATTCAGCAAGGTAGCAGGATATAAGATTAACATACAGAATCTGTTGCATTTCTTTACACTAACAACGAAATATCAGGAAAAAAAAATCCACTTTAAAATTGTATCAAAAAATAAAATAAAATACTTAGGAATAAACCTCTCCAAGGAGGCAAAAGACATATGCTGAGAACTCTAAAACATTAATAAAAGAAACTGAAGGTGATTCAAAGAAATGGAAAGATACCCCATGCTCTTGGATTGGAAGAATATTGTTAAGATGGCCATACTACCCAAAGCAAACTACAGATTTAATGTGATCCCTATCAACTTACCCATGACATTTTTCACAAAACTTGAACAAATAATCCTAAAATTTATCTGGAACCACAAAAGACCTGGAATTGACAAAGCAATCCTGCAGGAAAAAAACAAAGCTGGAGGCATAACCATCCCAGACTTCAGACAATACTACAAAGCTACAATAATCAAAACAGCATAGTATTGGCACAAAAACAGACATATGGATCAATGGAATGAATAGAGATCCCAGAAATAAATCCACACAAGATTAATGGTCAATTAGTCTTTGACAAAGGAGGCAAGAATGTACAATGGAGAAAAGACAGTCTCTTCAGCAAGTGGTGCTGGGAAAGCTGGACAGCCACATGTAAAGCAATGAAGTTAGAATGCTCCCACACACCATACACAAAAGTTAACTCAAAATGATTAAAGACTTAAATATAAGACATGACAGCATAAAACTCCTAGAAGAGAACAAAGGCAAAAAATTCTCTGACAGAAATCATAGCAATGGTTTCTTAGGTCAGTCTCCTAAGGCAAAAGAAAAAAAGCAAAAATAAACAAATGAGACCTAATCAAAATTATAAGGTTTTGCCTAGCAAAGGAAACCATAAATAAAACAAAAAGACAACCTACAGAATGGGAGAAAATATTTGCAAATGATGTGACGAACAGGGGCTTAATTTCCAAAATATACAAACAGCTCATACAGCTCAATATCAAAAAAACAACCCAATCAAAAATGGGCAGAAGACCTAAAAAGACATTTATCCAAAGAAGACATACAAATGGCCAAGAGACACATGAAAAGATGCTGAATATCACCAATTATTAGAGAAATGCAAATCAAAACTACAATGAGGTATCACCTCACATTGGTCAGAATGGCCATCATTAAAAAGCCTACAATCAATGCTGGAGAAGGTGTGGAGAAAAGGGAACCCTCCTACATTGTTGGTCAGAATGTAAATTGCTGCAGCCACTATGTAGAACAATATGGTGGTTCCTTAAAAGACTAAAAGTAGGGTTGGCATATGATCCAGCAATCTCACTCCTGAGCAGATATCTGGAAAATATGAAAACTCTAATTTGAAAAGATACATGCATCCCAATGTTCACAGCAGCACTATTTACAATAGCCAAGACATGGAAACATAATATCCATCAACATATGAACAGATAAAGAAGATGTGGTAATATATATATATATATATATATATATATACACACACACACACACAATGGAATATTACTAGCCACAAAAAAGAATGAAATAATGTCATTTGCAGCAACATGGATGGACCTAGAGATTTTCACACTAAGTGAAGTAAGTCACACAGAGAAAGGCAAATATCATATGATATCACTTATATATGAAATCTAAAAATATGATACAAATTAACTTATTTACAAAACAGAAATAGATTCACAGACACAGAAAACAAACTAATGGTTATTAAAGGGAAAAGGTTGGGGGAGGGATAAATTAGAGATTTAGGATTAATGGATACATACTAGTATATATGAAACAGATAAACAACAAGGACCTACATAGCATAGGGAACTATATTCAATAACTTGTAATAACCTATAATGGAAAAGAATATGAAAAATAATAGGTATATTAAAATAAGGAAAAGCATAGGTCTTCCTATTTTATCCTCAAATATTTCCTAACCCCCTCTTCTTTTTTCAAACTTCTTTTTCTATGCTTCATTCTGGGTAATTTCTTCAAAACTATTTTCTAGTTCACTAATTTCTCCTTCAATTCTGTCTAATCTGCAGTTTACTCATCCACTGAGTTTTAAACTTAAACATTTTATTTTTCACTTCTATAATTCTATTTTGCTAATTTCATATGTGCCTTGTTTTTTTATTTAAATCAACTTTTCCCTTCTTTTTTATTTAAATACCTTACTATATTAACTTCATATTTTATATTTAATACTTCAATTATTTAGATTTCTAAGAGTATGAGTCTCATGTTTTGGTGAAGTATTTTTTCCACTGAAAGTCATAGTGGCTTTCCCCATACCCCCTTCCCCAATTTTGGACTGTGAGTTCATGTCATTGAGTCATTGGATTTTTATACTAGGGAATGCTATGTAATCTGAGCTAAGGATATGTCACACTTGAAAATATTTGTATTTTCTTTTGGTAGGTTCTCTGTGCCACCATAAGTTATGAGCTGTCTTAATTTGTGGTCAGACTTAATATTATCTGTGCTAATAATATCATATAAAGTCAAACTTCAACTTTGAAATAAGAAAGCCATGTCCTTAAATATTCTCAAGGGAGATAATTTTTCATCTAGAGGTCATAATAAGACAGGAAAATTTCTAACAGGTAGATACCATTTTCAAGTTCGTTCTTCTCTTGAGAAAAGAAATAGTCCCAGTCCAAATAGTTACCAAGGTAGCCAAGTTCACTGGATAGATTTTACTTCTGAGATAGCTTATCATTCTTATTTCTCACCGTGGCATTTTTATATTTCAAGCTTAACTATGTACTTAGAGGAGGGGGGCTGTTGTACTTATGCAGAAATTACATGATCTTGTTTTTCAAAATAAATTTCTAGCATTGCCATATTGCTAGAAACAAAAGTAACATATCCATATTTGAAGATTTAAAGTAAACAAACAAAAATAGACAGAAAATCAACTAAAGTTAAGTGATGGATGAAAACAGAATGAGAGGATATTCAGAGAATGCTTCAAGCATATGTTTCAGGAAGTGTCAATAGATAAAGTAAAAGAAATAGAGAACCTATGTTACATAAAGGTAAACATTAAAGGAATGAAAAATGAAATGTTAACCTTCAAAATAATTAGATGAAATATACACACACAAAACAAAAATATTCAGAGTACAGATTACATGAGAAAAGACAATTATAAAATGTAGGCAAAGTTGGGTACTTAAAAATACATGGCTGCATGGCAAAAAAAACCCATCATTAATGAAGTCAAATAACAAAAAAAAAGGGGGGGAAATAATTAACACTCCATAAAGCTAATTTTCCTACTGCATAAAGGTCTTTTACAAATCAAAAATTAAACCAGAGGAGCTTCAAGATGGCAGAAGCATAAGACGCGGAGATCACCTTCCTCTCCACAAATACACCAGAAATACATCTACAGGTGGAACAGCTCCTACAGAACACCTACTGAACGCTGGCAGAAGACCCCAGACTTCCCAAAAGGCAACAAACTCTACACTTACCTGGGTAGGGCAAAAGAAAAAAAAAAAACAGAGACAAAAGAATAAGGACGGGACCGCACCAGTGGGAGGGAGCCGTGAAGGAGGAAAGGTTTCCACACACTAGCAAGGCCCTTCGCAGGCAGAGACTGCTGGTGGCGGAGGGGGGAAGCTTCGGAACCACGGAGGAGAGTGCAGGAACAGGGGTGCGGGAGGGCAAAGCGAGGAGATGCCCGCACAGAGGATCGGTGCCGAACAGCTCTCACCAGCCCTAGAGGCTTGTCTGCTCACCGGCCTAGGTGGGCGGGGGCTGGGAGCTGAGGCTCGGGCTTCAGAGGTCGGATCCCAGGGAGAGGACTGGGGCTGGGAACGTGAACAAAGCCTGAAGGGGTCAGTGCGCCACAGCTAGCCAGGAGGGAGATTGGGGAAAAGTCTGGAGCTGCTGAAGAGGCAAGAGACTTTTTCTTGCCTCTTTGTTTCCTGGTGCGCAATCAGAGATTAACAGTGCCGCTTAAAGGAGCTCCAGAGACGGGCACGAGCCGCGGCTAATAGCACGGACCCCAGAGATGGGCATGGGACACTAAGGCTGCTGCTGCCGCTCCCAAGAAGCCTGTGTGCGAGCACAGGTCACTATCCACATCTCCCCTCCTGGGAGCCTGTGCAGCCCGCCACTGCCTGCGTCCCATGATCCAGGGACAACTTCCCCAGGAGAACACACGGCTTGCCACAGGCTGCTGCAACGTCACGCTGGCCTCAGCTGCCATAGGCTCGCCCCGCATCCATACCCCTCCCTCCCCTCGGCCTGAGTGAGCCAGAGCCGCTGAATCAGCTGCTCCTTTAACCCTGTCATGTCTGAGTGAAGAACAGATGTTCTGAGGCAACCTACATGCAGAGGCGGGTCCAAATCCAAAGCTGAACCCCGAGAGCTGTGCAAAAAAAGAAGAGAAAGGAAAATCTCTCCCAGCAGCCTCAGAAGCAGCGGATTAAATCTCCACAATCAACGTGATGTACCCTGCATCTGTGGAATACCTGAATAGACAATGAATCATCCCAAATAGAGGAGGTGGACCTTGGGAGCAAAGGTATATATACATTTTCCCCTTTTTCTCTTTTTGTGAGTGTGTATGTGTATGCTTCTGTGTGTGATTTTGTCTGTATAGCTTTGCTTTTGCCATTGGTCCTAGGGTTCAGTCTGTCCCTTCTTTTTTTTTTTAACTTTCTAAAAATTTTTTCTCAATAATTTTTAAAAATTTTTTATTTTAATAACTTTATTTTACTTTATCTTTTCTTTCCTCCTTCCTTCCATCCTTCCTTTCTTTCTTTCCTTTCCTTTCCTTTCTATTTTTTCTCCTTTTAATTCTTAGCCACGTGGATGAAAGGCTATTGGTGCTCCAGCCAGGCATCAGGGCTGTGCCTCTGAGATGGAAGAGCCAAGTTCAGGACGCTGGTCCATCAGAGACCTCCCAGCTCCATGTAATATCAAATAGCAAAAACCTCCGAGAGTTCTCCATCTCAATGCCAAGACCCAGCTTCACTCAATGACCAGTGAGCTACAGTGCAGGACACCCTATGCCAAACAACTAGCAAGACAGGAACACGACCCCATCCATTACCAGAGAGGCTGCCTAAAATCATAATAAGGCCACAGACACCCCAAAACACACCACCAGACATGGACATGCCCACCAGAAAGGCAAGACCCAGCCTCATCCATCAGAACACAGGCACTAGTCACCTCCACCAGAAAGCCTACACAACCCACTGAACAAATCTTAGCCACTGGGGACACACACCAAAAACAATGGGAGCTACGAAGCTGCAGCTTGTGAAAAGGAGACCCCAAACCCAGTAAGTTAAGCAAAATGAGAAGACAGAAAAACACACAGCAGATGAAGGAGCAAGTAAAACTAACAGATGAAGAGGAAATAGGCAGTCTACCTGAAAAAGAATTCAGGATAATGATGGTAAAGATGATCCAAAATCTTGGAAATAGAATACAGAAAATACAAGAAACATTTAACAAAGACCTAGAAGAACTAAAGAGCAAATAAACAGTGATGAACAACACAATAAATGAAATTAAAAATTCTCTAGAAGGGATCAATAGCAGAATAACTGAGGCAGAAGAACAGATAAGTGACCTGGAAGATAAAATAGTGGAAATAACTACTGCAGAGCAGAATAAAGAAAAAAGAATGAAAAGAACTGAGGACAGTCTCAGAGACCTCTGGGACAACATTAAACGCACCAACATTCGACTTATAGGGGTCCCAGAAGAAGAAGAGAAAAAGAAAGGGACTGAGAAAATATTTGAAGAGATTATAGTTGAAAACTTCCCTAATATGGGAAAGGAAATAGTTAATCAAGTCCAGGAAGCACAGAGAGTCCCATACAGGATAAATCCAAAGAGAAACACACCAACACACATATTAATCAAACTATCAAAAATTAAATACAAAGAAAAAATATTAAAAGCAGCAAGGGAAAAACAACAAATAACACACAAGGGAATCCTCATAAGGTTAACAGCTGATCTTTCAGCAGAAACTCTGCAAGCCAGAAGGGAGTGGCAGGACTTACTTAAAGTGATGAAGGAGAAAAACCTACAACCAAGATTACTCTACCCAGCAAGGATCTCATTCAGATTTCATGGAGAAATTAAAACTTTTACAGACAAGAAAAAGCTAAGAGAATTCAGCACCACCAAACCAGCTTTACAACAAATGCTAAAGGAACTTCTCTAGGCAGGAGACACAAGAGAAGGAAAAGACCTACAATAACAAACCCAAAACAATTAAGAAAATGGTAACAGGAACATATATATTGATAATTACCTTAAATGTAAATAGATTAAATGCTCCAACCAAAAGACACAGAATGGCTGAATGGATACAAAAACAAGACCCGTATATATGCTGTCTACAAGAAATCCACTTCAGACCTAGGAACACATACAGACTGAAAATGAGGGGATGGAAAAAAATATTCCATGCAAAGGGAAATCCAAAGAAAGCTGGAGTAGCAATTCTCATACCAGACAAAATAGACTTTAAAATAAAGACTATTACAAGAGACAAAGAAGGACACTACATGATGATCAAGGGATCGATCCAAGAAGATATAACAATTGTAAATATTTATGCACCCAACACGGGAGCACCTCAATACATAAGGCAAATACTAACAGCCATAAAAGGGGAAATTAACAGTAACACAATCACAGTAGGGGACTTTAACACCCCACTTTCACCAATGGACAGATCATCCAAAATGGAAATAAATAAGGAAAAACAAGCTTTAAATGATACATTAAACAAGATGGACTTAACTGATATTTATAGGACTTAATTGATATTTATAGGACATTCCATCCAAAAACAACAGAATACATATTCTTCTCAAGTGCTCATGGAACATTCTCCAGGATAGATCATACCTTGGGTCACAAAACAAGCTTTGGTAAATTTAAGAAAATTGAAACCGTATCAAGCATCTTTTCTGACCACAACACTACGAGACTAGATATCAGTTATAGGAAAAGAGCTGTAAAAAATACAAATACAGGGAGGCTAAACAATACACTACTTAATAACCAAGAGATCACTGAAGAAATCAGAGAGGAAATCAAAAAAATACCTAGAAGCGAACGACACTGAAAACAGGATGACCCAAAACCTACAGGCTGCAGCAAAAGCAGTTCTAAGAGGGAAGTTTATAGCAACACAATCCTACCTTAAGTACAAGAAACATCTCAAATAAACAACCTAACCTTACACCTAAAGCAATTAGAGAAAGAAGAACAAAAAAACCCCGAAGTTAGCAGAAGGAAAGAAATCATAAAGATAGATCAGAAATAAATGAAAAAGCAATGAAGGAAACGATAGCAAAGATCAATAAAACTAAAAGCAGGGTCTTTGAGAAGATAAACAAAATTGATAAACCATTAGCCAGACTCATCAAGAAAAAAAGGAAGAAGACTCAAATCAATAGAATTAGAAATGAAAAAGGAGAAGTAACAACTGCCACTGCAGAAATACAAAGGATCATGACAGATTACTACAAGCAACTCTATGACAATAAAATAGACAACATGGAAAAAATGGACAAATTCTTAGAAATGCACAAACTTCCAAGATTGAACTAGGAAGAAATAGAAACTATGAACAGACCAATCACAAGCACTGAAATTGAAACTGTGATTAAAAATCTTCCAACCAAAAAAAGCCCAGGACCAGATGGCTTCACGGGCGAATTCTATCAAACATTTAGAGAAGAGCTAACACCTATCATTCTCAAACTCTTCCAAAATATAGCAGAGGGAGGAACACTCCCAAACTCATTCTATGAGGCCACCATCACCCTGATACCAAAACCAGACAAAGATGTCACAAAGAAAGAAAACTACAGGCCAGTATCACTGATAAACATAGATGCAAAAATCCTCAACAAAATACTAGCAAACAGAATCCAACAACACATTAAAAGGATCATACACCATGATCAAGTGGGGTTTATCCCAGGAATGCAAGGATTTTTCAATATATGCAAATCAATCAATATGATACACCATATTAATAAATTGAAGGAGAAAAACCATATGATCATCTCAACAGATACAGAGAAAGCTTTTGACAAAATTCAACACCCATTTATGATAAAAACCCTCCAGAAAGTAGGCATAGAGGGAACTTTCCTCAACATAATAAAGGCCATATATGACAAACCCACAGCCAACATCATCCTCAATGGTGAAATACTGAAACCATTTCCTCTAAGATCAGAAACAAGACAAGGTTGCCCACTCTCACTATTATTATTCAACATAGTTTTAGAAGTTTTAGCTAAAGCAATCAGACAAGAAAAAGAAATAAAAGAAATTCAAAATTGGAAAAGAAGAAGTAAAGCTGTCACTGTTTGCAGATGACATGATACTATACATAGAGAATCCTAAAGATGCTACCAGAAAACTAGTAGAGCTAATCAATGAATCTGGTAAAGTTGCAGAATACAAAATTAATGCACAGAAATCTCTCGCATTCCTATACACTAATGATGAAAAATCTGAAAGTGAAATTAAGAAAGCACTCCCATTTACCACTGCAACAAAAAGAATAAAATATCTAGGAATAAACCTACCTAAGGAGACAAAAGACCTGTATGCAGAAAATTACAAGACACTGATGAAAGAAATTAAAGATGATACAAATAGATGGAGAGATATACCATGCTCTTGGATTGGAAGAATCAACTTTGTGAAAATGACTCTACTACCCAAAGCAGTCTACAGATTCAATGCAATCCCTATCAAACTACCACTGGCATTTTTCACAGAACTAGAACAAAAAATTTCACAATCTGTATGGAAACACAAAAGACCCCGAACAGCCAAAGCAATCTTGAGAAAGAAAAACGGAGCTGGAGGAATCAGGCTCCCTGACTTCAGACTACACTACAAAGCTACAGTAATCAAGACAGTATGGTACTGGCACAAAAACAGAAATATTGATCAATGGAACAGGATAGAAAGCCCAGACATTAACCCATGCAAATATGGTCACCGTATATTTGATAAAGGAGGCAAGAATATACAGTGGAGAAAAGACAGCCTCTACAATAAGTGGTGCTGGGAAAACTGGACAGTTACATGTAAAAGTATGAAATTAGAACACTCTCTAACACCATACACAAAAATAAACTCAAAATGGATTAAAGACTTAAATGTAAGGCCAGACACTATCAAACTCTTAGGGGAAAACATAGGCAGAACACTCTATGACATAAATCACAGCAAGATCCTTTTTGACCCACCTCCTAGAGAAATGGAAATAAAAATAAACAAATGGGACCTAATGAAACTTCAAAGCTTTTGCACAGCAAAGGAGACCATAAACAAGACCAAAAGACAACCCTCAGAATGGGAGAAAATAGTTGCAAATGAAACAACTGACAAAGGATTAATCTCCAAAATTTACAAGCAGCTCATGCAGCTCAATATCAAAAAAACAGACAACCCAATCCAAAAATGGACAGAAGACCTAAATAGACATTTCTCCAAAGAAGATATACAGATTGCCAAGAAACACATGAAAGAATGCTCAACATCATTAACCATTAGAGAAATGCAAATCAAAACTACAATGATATATCATCTCCCACTGGTCAGAATGGCCATCATCAAAAAATCTACAAACAATAAATGCTGGAGAGGGTGTGGAGAAAAGGGAATCCTCTTTCACTGTTGGTGGGCATGTAAATTGATACAGCCACTATGGAGAACAGTATGGAGGTTCCTTAAAAAACTAGAAATAGAACTACCATACGACCCAGCAATCCCACTACTGGGCATATACCCTGAGAAAACCATAATTCAAAAAGAGACACGTACCAAAATGTTCATTGAAGCTCTATTTACAATAGCCAGGACATGGAAGCAACCTAAGTGTCCATCAACAGATGAATGGATAAAGAAGATGTGGCACATATATACAATGGAATATTACTCAGCCGTAAAATGAAATGAAATTGAGTTATTTGTAGTGAGGTGGATGGACATAGGGTCTCTCATACAGAGTGAAGTAAGTCAGAAAGAGAAAAATAAATACCATATGCTAACACATATATATGGAATCTAAGAAAAAAAATATGTCATGAAGAACCTAGGGGCAAGATGGGAATAAAGACAGAGACCTACTAGAGAATGGACTTAAGCATATGGGGAGGGGGAAGGGTAAGCTGTGACAAAGTGAGAGAGTGGAATGGACATATATACACTACCAAACGTAAAATAGATAGCTAGTGGGAAGCAGCTGCATAGTACAGGGAGATCAGCTTGGTGCTTTGTGACCACCTAGAGGGGTGGGATATGGAGGGTGGGAGGGAGGGAGACGCAAGTGGGAAGAGATATGGGAACATATGTATATGTATAACTGATTCACTTTGTTATAAAGCAGAAAACTAACGCATCATTGTAAAGCAATTATACTCCAATAAAGATGTTAAAAAAAAAAGAAAAAAACCAACATTGACATAGAAGGAAATAGGTAAAGGACTTCAGAACACAGTTCATAGAAAAGGAAATATATGTTTTTGTTAAACATATAAGATTATTTTAATCTCATGATAACAGATATAGAAATTAAAATAGCTATGACATAACTGTTTTTATCTAAAAATAGCAAAAAATTTGACAACTCATTATTGAAAAGTGTGGAAAACTATTTTGCTTGTGTATTGTTTAATGTGTGAAAATTGTGTAATTTTTATTCAAAACAATTTAACAATATAGCCAAACTAAAAATGAATAAACAATTCATTCACCGTTTCATGCCTTTAGAACTTTAACCTACAAATAATGTCACATGTAAACCAACATAACATATGAAGATATTCATTGTAGAATGGTTTGTAACAGCAAAAGAATGGTAATATGCTAAATGTTCATCAACGAGGGATTTCTAAATACTCTATAATAGAATAGTAAAATATTGGGTTGGCTAAAAAGTTCATTCGGTTAGTGAATACATTGTTCAATAAAGTTCTTCATGAAAATGAAAAATGTGTCTCTTATTTTTATTTAAAACCAAAGGAACTTTTTGGCCAACCCAGTAATAATGCAATTCTACGTGTATAATTCTGCATCTACAATATGACAACTTCTACAATTTTTAAGTTAACAAAAGAATAATAACAGAGTATGTAATATGTTAACGTGTTTATATACGAATACATATATCATACATGAATATATGTTATATATGAATATGTGTCATATATTAACATAGTTATGAATAATATGTTATACATATTTATATTTTTTAGAGCACCTTAAAACTTGTACAGAAAATGCTGATAATCATATTTATTTTCAGAAGGGAATTCCTAGTGGTCATGGGATGTAGTGGGAGTGAATATAACTTTTTAATGAACTCCTTTTATCTTTTTAAATTTTGTACCATGCATAGTGTAATCTGTATCTCCACCTCTCCACATGCACAGTTATTAGATTTTTAAAAGATAAGATTTATTTTTCAAAAAGAAAAAGAAATGCTTTTAAAATTCCTCAGTAGTTTTTTTGAACCACATTTGTGTTCTATAGGTAATTAACATAAAGCAAACAATGACTTTTTCTAGAGCACTGCTTTAACAGCAACCATGTCTCTGTAAAACTGGGGAACAATTTTCTTTTTTTTTTCTTTTATTGGGGTATAGTTGTTTTACAATGTTGTGTTAGTTTCTACTGTACAGCGAATTGAAGTAGAGTTCCCTGTGCTATACAGCAGGTTCTCATTAGTTATCTATTTTATACATATTAGTGTATATATGTCAGTCTCAATCTCCCAATTCATCCCATCCCCCTTGGTGTCCATATGTTTATTCTCTATGCCTTGGAGAACAATTTTCAACAATAATTCCATGTGGAAAAGTCCTTTCCACCAAAAGGACAATGAAATGCTCTTCCCTCTGCTACAGATTATAACACAGATCATGCAGAAAAAATGAGGATTCTAGATCAGTGGCTGTCAAAGTTGATTATAGATCAGAATCACCACGAAGGGCTTGTCTTATCCCTACTCCCAGAGTTTCTGATTAAATAGGTCTAACTGGAATCTGAAAAATTACATTTCTAATAAGCTTCCAGGATTTGCTTATGCTACCTGTCCAGCAGCAGTAGTTTGAGGACCACTGTTCTAGAGCAAGATACGGTAAATAGAGAAAAGAGAATACAAATACAGAATGTTGGAGAGAAACTTTAAGCAGTCACAACAATTTTCAAGTTACAGCTAACAATTTGCGGAGGATACTCCAATTAAATTTAAAGTACAGAAGCAACAAAAAAATATATCTGACTTACAAATAAGAGCTGTATACAAACAGGCTGAAATCTCAGATCATTTTGGGTCAAGAACACCATGAGATGCACTAAAGAAGAGCCATCAGTTCACAGACACCACTACCCTGGACATACTTATTAATCATTTAGTGGAGTCTTACACTGAAACCCTAAGTACATCTTTTAAGAAAATGCTTATGTTGATGTTATTCTCCTTGTGAATCACACTTTGCTTAAAAGTCAAAATTCCAGTATTCAAAGTATGCACCTCTAGGTAGGCATCATCTCTTACAAAGGACCACCATACAAGACTGATGACTTACTAACTACATTAGATAAACACATTAATTTTCACATTTAAATGTTATGAGTTAATGATTTATTATTTTATTAATTAGGAAATTGAACCTCGAATTAAATAATTTTCTTAAGGTCATATATGTAATAAGTAGAGGAAAATTATTAAAATTTAGATCTTCTATTGCCAAGGCATGTTTTCAAAACATAATTTATAATTGAAGATTCAGAGGTTGTGTGAAAAGACTTATGACTGATCATTAGGGTATTTTGTGACATCATACAACACAAGATTTTTTTTTGTCATCTCAAATATTTTTATAATTTCATAGATTTTTTCATATTCTTTGTAATATATAATGAAGTTTCACATTTTCTTGAAAGGCCTATATATTTTCTAGAAGAAAAAGGAGACAAAAATAACTCAAATATTACATTTTATAATGTTAATAGTAATCAAAAATATATGATCTAAGAATGAATCCTTGCCTATTTGTAATTACCAAGTGTGGATAATTGCATTTTCCAGAGGTGGCCTCCATAATATATATTCCATCCAGTATGCTCTTGATTTAACGGGGAACTGAAATTTCTTTCACAGAGTGGTGGGTTCAGTATTGAATCTGGGCAGACTTTTGTGCCTGCCTTGACAAATAGAAAATAGTAGAAGCAATGTTACATAATTTCTAAGATTCGGTCATAAAAGGAAATATAGCTATGGTAGACAGCTTTCAAAGATGGTCTTCATCTGGTATTCATATACCTGTGCAATCTTCTCTCAAGTCTGAGCTAGGCCTAGTGATATGCATTTAAGGAACAGAATGTGACAAAGGAGATGGGATGTGATGTTCATGATTAGACTACAAAATACTTGATTTCTGTCTTACTGGACTTTCTATTCCTTTCCCAGCATGCACACATTGATGTAGCAAGTTACCATGTTGCAGAGGCCCACATACCAAGGAACTGAGGATGACTTTTGGCCAACAGCCAGTGAGAAACTAAGGCCTTGAGTCCAACAGCCTATTAGAAACAATCCTGCCAACAACCAAGTGAGCAAGCTTAGAAGGAAACATCTCCAGTCAAACCTTAGGAAGACTAAAACCCAAGTTAACACCTTGGTTATAGCCTCTGAGAGACCCTCACACTGTGGACACTGTTAAAACATGTTCAGATTCCTGACCCAAAGAAACTGTGAGGTAATAAGTGTTGTAGTTTCATTCCACTAAGTTTTGGGGTAATTTGTTACACACCAAGAGATAACTAATAAGCAGCTTCCACCTGGTTTTGTAGAATGCTTACTCTTGGAAACCAGCTAGCATACTATGAAGATACAGAGCAGACATATGTAGGTGTTGTGACAGACAGCTCCAGCTGACATCCCAGCTGACTACCAACATCAACTACAAAAATGTAAACAAGGGAGTCTTCATGTGATTTCAGTCTGCAGTAGTTGAGCTGGCCTAGGTGACACCTTGTGAAGCAAACATAATTTGTTTCCACTGACTCTTGCCCAAGATGCAAATTTTTGAGTAAAACAAATAATTATTATTGTTTACACAAGGAAATTTGGGGTCATTTGTCATGGAGCAATAAATAACTGAAACATTAGAAGACGTAAAATATATGTATGTACTTAGTGTCTCTGGTTTATTATTAAAAGCTTAACCTCAGATTCAAGCCAAAGAATAAGTTTTATATAAAGATTAAAACCAAACCACACACACACAAAAAAGAACAGAGGGCTGTTCTCAAGTGGTTACAAGAGATGGAGAATTAATACATTTACAATGTGCTTATTATACTACAAAGGTGTGAGTTTTCCTTTTTTAAAAGATTATTTACAAAATATATTCCATACCTGCCGAATGGAAGACACACTGTTCCATTTCTCCTTTCTTAATGCACAATAGGACCATTAGCTTGTTATTTTGCTGAAAAACCAACTAGGTTTTGGTAACTTGGGACATATTGCAGAAGAAAAGAGGTAGTCAAATATGGTCTCAACTCAAATATGATTTTGTTTTTTACAATTTCATTGAGCTATAATTGAAATATATTAAATTTCACTTTTTTAAAGTACACAATTGGTTCTGCTTTGACATATATATAAACTTGTGCAACTATTACCACAATCCAGATAAAAGGTCTTTCCATCATCCTCCAAAAGTCTCCTCATACCACTTTGCGATCCATTCCTCTCTCCACTTCTGTCTCCAAGAAAGCACTGATTGGCTTTACTTTCCCCAGAAATTAGTTTGCATTTTTGAAAATTTTCTGAAGTATGTTAAGCTAGCACTGATTTTTTGTCTGCTTCTTTTGCTCAGCATAATGATTATGAGATTCACCCATGTTGTTGCATATTAACAGTTAATTCCTTTTTTTATTGATGAGTAGCATACCAATGTATGGACATACTGTAATTTATCCATTCATTTGTTCATGGACCTATATATTTTTTTCCAGTTTATATCTATTACTAGTAATTCTGCATATTATGTTTGGAATTTGCTGCCCTTTTCTTAAAAAACATTCTTCTTGAGACATACTTGCTGACTATTGTAATCAAGGCCAAATTATTTTCCTTATACCCGGAGTTGAGTTCAAGTATTTTTTATATAGTAATCACACTGCTTCTATTTGTTTCACTTTTGCTGGAAAACAACCTTAAGAAACTTCCTGAGAAAAGGGGCATTATACGTATGCTTTCTGAGTTGCATTTCTAATAGTATCACAATTAAAGATTTTGTTAGTTAATATTCTTAAGGTTCAAAAGCTTTTCTTGCAGTGTTTGTCTCTATGATCTTCTGTTATCATCAAGTTTCTAATAAAAATTGTAAAAGGCAGGTCAGATTTCAAGTTATTTATTTGACTTACTTTGTGAGGTGAAATTTTAACTCTCCTTGAAAGAATTTTCTTTGGTCCCCTGAAATTTCATGGTGATGTACTTTGGTGTAGGTTTCTTTATTTAAATGTTATATTGAGTTATAATTTATATATCTTTTTAATATTCACCAGTTATAAGTATATATTTCAAGGATTATTTGTCAAATTTTAATAAGTTTCTGGAACTGTGAAATCATTACCATAACCCACATTTGAATCATTTCTTCCATCCTCCCAAAGGTTCCTCATGTCCATTTGCTATCACCTCCCAGCCCCAGTAAATTACTGATTTGCTTTCTTTCCATGTAGATTTATCATTTTGATAAATTTTATATAAGTGGAATCATATTCCTTCGATGTGTAATACATATATATTATGATATATAATTGTATGCAATTATATCATATAATAATATATATGTATATATTACATATAATTACATATTATATATAATATATATATCAATAGTTTTCTTTCTTCTTATTGCTGATTAGTATTTCATTATATGGATATACCAAATTTTGCTTACTGATTCACCAGTTAATGTAATGTATACTTAGAGAATTCACATTTGCGAATTATTATAATAAAACCATTATAGTCATTTGTGAGAAGTCTTTGTGTGGACAAGTGTTTTCATATGTCCTAAGTCGACATCTACCTAGTTGTGGAATTTCTGGTTTTTATGTTAAGTATATGTTTAACATTTTAATAAACTACTAGAGTATTTTCCAAAGTGCTGATTCATTTTACATTTTCTTTAGCAATGTATGAGGGCTCCGGTTTCTCTACATCTTCATCAATACTTACTAAATTCCTCTACTAGTTATAATAGCTTTTTTGTAGATTCCTTAGGCTTTTCTGCATTAATGACCCTGCTATCTGAAAATAAAAACAATTTACTAATTATTTTCTAATCTCTATATTGTTGACTTATTTAGCCATATTAAAATAGCTAGAACATCCAAGAGATTATTGAATATAAGTGGTGAGAGCAGACATCCTTGTCAAGTTCCAAAAATTAAAGAAATAGTCTTCCATCATTAAGTACAAGGTTAGATGTATTTTTAAAAAAGTAGAAGCCCTTTACTAGGTTAAGAAAGTTTCCTTCTGTTTGGATATGCTGGATATTGTGAACAACAGATGTTGTCTTGATTCTGTTGTATTTAAAAAGCAATAGCTGTTTTGGACTACAGTTAATTGTAGAGCAGGTTAATCTCTTTGAGGTGTATATGTAAGCTTTGTTAGGGTATTTCTTGAGTATATGGAGTAGTTTCGTCCTCCTGGAAAACATGACCCTTCTAGAGCTTCTATTGAATGCCCTAGGTTTCAACAAAGTCTCTCTACTCCGATTAGAACTTGAACATTTCCTAACATTGTGTATTGCTGAGTAATTTCATCTTACAACACTATGATAGTTTGCTTTGTCTTGCAGAATTTCATCCTTTTCATGTTCCACCTAGCGACAGACTTCTGTAGGCCCCTATGCAGATTTCAGAAGCTCTTATTTGGCATAGCTACCTTCTCTCCAGTAATCTTCCAGGGTCTCAGACTGGCTGAACTCTGATCTCAGTCTCTTAACTTCACAAAACTATTATGTTCTGCTTGGTTTTCCCCTTCTCTGTGGCAAGTTTCTGAAAGTGCCTCCAGATAGGAAGCCAGGGTAATAGTAGTGATTTGCCTCTTTTGTTTCCATTCTTTGTCTGTTTGCCTGTTGTCCAATATCTAAACAGCTATTTCATATATTTTTTTCAAATTTTTTGCTTTCATGGAGGGCAATTCCTTTACCAATGAAATCATGATGAATGGAAGCAAAAGTCCCCTCCATATTTTTATAAAATCTAAAGATTTGCTAAATTGCTGTCCTTGTGGTCTCTTTACTAACATCATTTTTATTCCTCTACTACAATTTTAATAGGCTCATCATGGAGGTAGGCCAATATCTTTGCCATATTGAATGAAAAATTTTAATATAATTTTGTGCTAGAATGTTTAGAGAAATAACTTTTGAGAAAAGGATCACTACTTATGTTAATTACAATAAAAGGTGGTTAATCAAGAAGTATCTGGGAATTTTTTGGTTGCTATGTGGGACTGTGAAGTGTATCATCTCCTATAATACCTGGTGCAGTGATTTTCAAATAATAGATAACAGTATGTGTCTCCAGATGCTAATGCCCTAGGTATATGATAAACACAATCCCATACAATATTTGTAGAACAATAAATATTCCTATTTCAAAAAAATAATATCACTGCCTAATATTTTAAAAATTCATTCAGAATCATAGGATGCAAGGGAGAATCATAAAATCATAGAAATTCAAAGGAGAAATGGCTGTGCCCCCTTAAAACCAATGTATTCCTGTACAACTAGTGCCAAAAAAAAAGAAAAAAGGCCTAGCTTGTCTTGCTCTGTTTCTATCAAGCCACAGAAAGATTTTATCAATCCATTTGTCAGTACCTGAATATCACTGCTTATAAGTCACAAGAGAGTTCTATAAATGGAAGTATTCTAACATATTTAAGAGATTAATCTGATGGAATAGAATGTTTTGACAGGACTCTGATCTCCCACAGGCAAAGCTCTAGAGACATTTCCTTTCATAGTGGCAAACCATTATGCAGTCTCAGTATTCTAGTACTAATGGCAATTTTTTGTCATATCAAATGATTAAAAAATAAATTTGGCAAGAAAGAGCCTGCTGGCTGGCCAGTTAGGTGACTATAATCACTAAGAGGGAAGGTCAGGAAAAAGGAATGGTGCCTGTGCCTTTATTTCAGATTCTTTATTCTCCCAGTAGTTGTATTTCACCAAAACAGACAACTTCTTCAAAAAAGGGAAACTACTGTTTCCAGGCAGAGAGTTATTGGATTCTGGATTCTGTCACAGTGTGTGCAATGTTATGAGATATATTATAGACATTTATGAAACATGGGGGGCTAGGAGCCTGAACGATGTAGCTTTATTTCACCCACCCACTATGCAGGCCAGTTCTGACTTGCACATAAAAATGTAAAGCTCATGGCAAAAAAATGTATTTAATTATCTCACTCAGAGCCATTTGAGAGACATGGTTTGTTTCAGGTTTCTTTCTACATCATAAAGCCTCCAAATTTACAAAATGCATCAAATCCCATTAAAAAAAAAAGCCCCAGTGTGTGACTACCCGGGACTTTCCTGATAGTCCTCTTCCTAATTGCTCTGCACCAATCCCCTAGTGGTTTAGGTATGATGTTCTGCATGCTTCTAGCACCATAAAGTACTGCCAGTACCTGCTTACACAAATACTTTCTCATATTTGGTTATAAGTTATCTGAATACTGGGGCTAAACCCTCACTATTCTTTTTTCCTAAGTGCCTGGCAGAGTATTTTTCCACATAGTTGAAACTCTGTAAATGTTAGTTAAATTATTACTTCTCTAAAAAAGACTATAACCTCCAGCTGGTCAACAACTTTTCTGTGAACAGCCCAGCACACTCCACACTAGGTACCACATGAAGATTTAAAAAGTAACCAATCAGTTGTTTCAACCAGTCTCTAGAACATTGTTCAGCAAAAACTGTCAAAAGGTCTTGCTAGATGGAGAGAGGAAGCTACTATTGCCATAAATTAATCAAGACAAACAAAGCCCTGGTTAAAAGACCTTACTTTCTTGGATAGTATGATTATATATTTGTTTCTCATATATTCAGAGACTAGAAAAATATTAAATACACAATTAGGATGTGATCAAACAATCACTATGCTGTAACTTCAACATCCCCATTTTAATATCTGCTCAGATGAATTTTCTTAAACTTTGGTGCTTCTATCCATAAAAGCCAAACGTCAAGCTTTGATATTACTGAAAGATGATGAATGTAATGCAAAGATGACAAAGGTAATTTTTTTGAGGGTGAATAATACCAAATTTGCAGACTTTAGTGAATGAATCCTAATCACTTTTAAATATTGTTCAAAGTGACCTATCATTTTGCTGACTTCATGAAGCATAACTAAAGTCCGGGAAGATGTGAAAATCTAGAATGAAATTCTTAGATAACAAAAATGAAAATCCAAACTGTCCAGGTGTATTTTAAATTTGGAATAATATTTGGGGGGGGGAAATCAAAATAACAAAATCAAAGAGTCAGACAGTTCCAGAGAAATATTTTCTTAATACCGAATTTTTTCCAGTATTAATGATAATGATAATAATAATAACTGATACTCCTTAAGTGCTCACCATGTGCCCGGCACTGTGCTTACTTCACATACTGTATTGCACTGAGAGGCACAGTCCTATGAAGTAAACGTTGATTTATGATTCTCCTAATAATAGAGATACACTTATACTCAGAAAGATTTATCTTTTTTTGCCTAAAAAAAATTGCATAGCTAATAAATGGCAGAACTTAGCCACGAGCTAAATCTGTTTGCATTCAATATCCATGCCCTTACTCTGGTACAATCCTGTGCCCTTTGAAATTTTTTTGGGGGGAAAAAAGGTATCATTTTGAACTCTAAATCAAAACAAAAATACTTAAGTCACACATTGTACAATGCATGCATTCAACTTCCATGGTCCATTTACATACAGACATAATTAAAGTTAGAAAACTCTAGGCTTGCAAAAGACAACTGCTTTCAACTAATCAAATGCCTCATTTTATATACTGGGAAAGTGAAAACTAAATATTACAAGTAATTCCAACAAGTCAACTGGAACTTAGGTACTCAGTGGCTAAGTCTACTCTTCACAAATTCACACTACTGCAACTGGCCAGATAAATGCTGCCTAAAATTGCAAATTGGATCGCCTATAAAGTAATTATTATTAATCCATGAAAATAACAAAATATTTATTGAACATGAGCAATATCAGTAAATATGAGTGTGCCAAATAAAATATTTTTCATTCATTCATTCATTCATTCATCTATTTACTACAACACATCTACTGTTTATGATTCCCTCAACCCCTGGTATCTGCTAGGGAAAAGGATGATGACTGGCCTCAGAGAAAATTCTCAGTGAATGTAGAATGACTGTAAAATAAATCAAAGACAGGATCCCTGCCTTTAAAAATACAGAGGCAGACATGTAAATTTACAATAGAAACACAATAAATTACATGTCACTAAAGGCAAGGGCAAAGGCTATGAAATTAAAGAAAAAAAATAAATGAGTGTGAATGGGTTAGAATAGTCAAAGAATGTAGATGTCAAAAGAGAATATTAGAAGAAAAATAGGAATGGTTAGTCAAAGGGTGACTGCCAACCAATAAATAGAGAGTACACATTTTTTTTTTTTTTTTTTGCAAAAGCTTCAAAACGTAAAACACTCTAGAAAACAATTCCCAATCTCTTTGGCTTACAGATGACAATATACACACAAAGGGAAATAACAATGCAGAGTGATGTATAATAAATACTAAAGGCAATCAGAGGAACTATGAATGTATGGATGCACATAGCTTAAAAAGGTTTCACTCAAGGGAGAGAATGAGGTTAGGGTTACATAGAAGGAGTAGTCTTGTGGGCGAGTTGAAGGGATGGCTATTCCACAGGAGAAAGGAATGAATGACAAAAGCAATGAGAGAAAAGGATATTAAGCCTTACTGAGTAAAAAGTTACCTTATATCCATACAAATATCTGGCTTGTTAATTGGTCTCTGAACGTGTTAGCAAACATGTCACACAACTGTGTACTTCCATGTAAATACATGTTCTTTTACTAAAAGCAAATATAAACAAACATTGGTACAAATACTGGTACAAATATACTTATCTCAAAGGAGAAGATCAGAAGATCACTCCATGTACCATAGAGGGACCATTCGTAAACGCATTAATTCAAATTTTCTTACTTTTCATGTTCAAACTGATCATTTTCTTATAAAACTTATTCTTCCTTCATTAATACAAATAAAGTTCATTAATAATTTGAGTTTTTACTGTCTTCCCTTTCCACAGCAGAGCCCCAGGCTCAGTCAACACTTTAATATACACATTATCTTAATTAGAGTGCTCATTCTGTCTTTAATAACAGTATAAATAAATTTTTGATTCAAGAATTTGCTAATTTTTCTTCTCTACTGCTGACATCCAGTTCTGTTTAGCCACTAGCTATGAACAAGTAATAATAATAAACACACATAAAATCACACATTTGTAAGAACTTATATTTATTAACAAATACATATATTTTTTCCAAGCAATTCCTAAATAGATATTTAAGCATTAAAATGTCAACCATGGAAACACATCACAGCCATCTTCTTAATACTGATATGGTGCTTATCAAAGGACAGGTACTTAATAAAGTCATTTTGATTTAGAGTTATAATTGGAAACTAGATAACGTGTAGGTTAATCGGCACATTTTAAAAATTGAAAGCCTAGACTTTTGAGGACAAAATCTACACTATAATATGCGAGTGCTGTTCCTCATAAAGCACAAATGAGGCAGTTTGCTATAAACCCCACTGGGAAGGAAAATCCCATCCCTATTCAGTGATGAAATGTGGATGTAGAAAAAAAAGATTGAAACACTACCACCATGAAGGACAAAAAAGCAATTGTTAGCAAAGAACAAATTCAGAACCAAGGAATCAACACTGGTTGGTAACCACAGCATAAACAGAAATCTGTTTCCATATGAATTGTTATCCAGAACCTTGGGTGGTTTAGTAAATGAGAAAAGGTCTGGAGTTAAGGCCACATTTGCTGGAGTGAACAGGTTTGAATAATTTGAACATGTTCTCTTGAAGTTGGGCAAGAATTTTCTTAAGCTGAATATATTCAGATGTCTGATCATGTTGATACTTATCACCTGTGTCTCCTACAGCAGAAGAGGAGGCTAACTCTAACACACTGAATTTCATATTCTCCACAGACTTTTTAGGCTCCTTGGTTTCCAGAACAGTCCTCCCAATTTGACTTTGTACTTTTATCTTCTACGCCCTTAAGGATAAATACTTCTTTCACTTTCTTATGCTAATGTGTGAGCATTATTGTCTGTCTGCAATTAACTGCACATGTTCATGCATTTTACCCAGTAGTTTACAACGCAAACAAAAAGATCTAAATTAATTTTTTTTTAGTTATCATAGATTAAATTGAGAGGACATACTTCTCTTTCCATCTCCTTTTTTTTTTTTCTTATCACAGAAACTCTAAAGCATTATAGCAGAGTGATTAATCACGTGGTCATTGGAATCATTCAACAGTTGTTCAAATCACAGCCCTGCCACTGTCCCATTATTAGATATTTGAACTTTCTGAGCTTAGGTTTACTCATCGTCAACACAAAGGTAGAATTCTTTAAACATCTGTTAATTTAAATTTATCCCTGACTTTTGTCATTAGAAGCAAGATTTTGCCAGGTTTTCCTAAAAAGATATTATGAACCAAGATGAGGATTTACAAGATAGTTAAGACCAAGAGAGACTACCTATCTCCCTCAATTAAAAATAGTACTAAGGATATTGCTGAACATTTTCACTAATCAAAAATAAAATAAATAAGTCATGCAGATGTAGTGTACAGCACAGTGACTATAGCTAATAATACTGTGCCGTATATTTGAAAGTTGCTAAAACAGTAGAGCTTAAAAGTTCTCATAAGAAAAAAATTGTAATTATGTGTAGTAATGGATGTTAACTAGTCTTATCATGGTGATCATTTTGTAATATACACAAATATTGAATCATTAAATTGAATAGCTGAAACTAACATAATTTTATGTCAATTATATCTCATAAACTTTTTAAATTACACTTTTTAAGAAAAGTTAATAGTACTTGTATATGTACTCAGCTACTTTAAGTTAAACATTTGTTAGTGGTCTATTGGAATCCTCAAAATGTTGGGAGAATTACTAATAATCTTGTAAACAAGTAGCCAAATTCTAAGGCGTATCAGCTGCTAACTTTTTTCTCCCTTCACTGGTCAGGTTAATCCTAACCCTCTCTGCTTTCTAAATGGAGTCTAATGGAACCAAGGATTAATACTTTTTAAAATGTATCTTCATTAATAACTGCATCGGTAGATGGTCAGGATCTTCACTTAATTGAACAGTTAGTTAGCAGAGGCTGCAAACTCCAGTGCCTATTTGGTGGGTCATCAGGAAAGGTAAACGAGAACAAAAAATGGATCTACCTGGTATAAAAGGCGAAAGCAAGGATTATAGCAAAGGAGGGAATAGAGCAAATTTAAAAGGGGTCAGCAACAACTTAGCTCTCCAACTTTAACATGCACACAATTCACCTAGGCATCTTGGTACAATGAAGACTCTGATTACGTAGGTCTGAGGTAGGGTCTGGATCTTGATTGTTTCACTAAATTATAAAGAAAAATAAGTGTGGCCTAAAAATATTTTCCCTAGGCATTATCTTCTACCTCCTAACACTGACATTCCTTAGTACGTACTCCTCACATAATTCAGTTAAAAGGAGAAAACATAAAAAAAAAAATTCTTTCTTTGGAGTATGACTCAATCCTGGATAACACGTGTATACAGATATAATCCATTCTTTCTATTAAATCAAGACACCAACGAATTACTAAATGACCAATATCTTTCGGTCCAACACTGTGCTTTTTATATTTTCTTAATAAATTTAAGCTTTTAGAACAGTTTTAGATTTACTGAAAATTTTCCAAAATGGTACCAAGAGTTTTCATATACTCTACACCCAGCTTCCACCAATGCCTTATGTTAGTATGGTACCTTTGCCAAAACCAGTGAATCAATATTGATATTGGCTCCAAATCAACTAGCTCTTACAGAACATGTGGCTTTCATTCACAAATCCTACAGGACTATAGCAAACAAAGAAAAAGTTTTGAAATGAGCACAGAAGCACATTCCTCAGCTACATACCTGAGCTCAGTGCAGAGGGAGCAGACAAAAATGCCCATCTCCCAGCTTCTCCCTGGAAGGGATTTAGCTGCATACATAACCACCTAGAACCAGAAGGTTCAGCTTCTAATCAGCCTGCTGACACTGGAAATCACTGCGTGTGTGTGTGTTGGTGGGGGAGGGGTGGGGGGGTGGGGGGGTGGGGGGTGGGGCGGGAGTTCCAGTACCAACTTTATAACATTTTTTTAATCAAAAAGTAGTTTCCTCTGGCTACTGTCTCCTCATCAGGTGCTTGTTTGTTATTATTATTGGCTTATTTATTTATTTAGTGATTTATTGGATTCCTTTAGTGATGTCTCTTTCTTCTCCTCAGTGTGAAGCCTTTGATGCTGCTCCTTAGGTGGCAGAGACTTGGGTATACTTACAGTTGCCCTGAGATGATAGTGCTTTCGGTAGGGTTTTTTTTTGTTTTTTTTTTTTTTACTGCTTCTTTCCCTGACTATACCCCCCCTGCTAAAGTACAGTAATTGTCAACTGATTGCTACCTTGTTTTCAACAATGCCCTGGTTTATAAACTGCTTCACAGGCTGATCCAATCAAATTCAAGTTTCTTTAAACAAATAAACCCTGAGGTAGACGTTTGAGATTTTTTCTAAATCCAGGAGGACCCCTTCCAACTGTTTCTTTCCCCTCTTCTGTCTGGCAATTTAGCTGATCCACAGTTTAGCCACTGAGTCTATCAATCTCCTCCCAACTGCTCTTTACCACAATTTCCACTGTTTTTTTATTTTTTGCGGTTCGCGAGCCTCTCACTGCTGTGGCCTCTCCCATTGCGGAGCACAGGCTCTGGACGCGCAGGCTCAGCGGCCATGGCTCACGGGCCCAGCCACTCCGCGGCATGTGGGATCCTCCCGGACCGGGGCACGAACCCGTGTCCCGTGCATCGGCAGGCGGACTCCCAACCACTGAGCCACCAGGGAAGCCCCAATTTCCACTGTTTTTGAGAGCAGCCTTAGGCTTCAAAACTACTTAAGCAAAGAAAAACCTGTCTCATTTTACTAGGCTTATACACTGACAAGTTATTGAAGAGTTTTTTTTTTTTACATATGTCCAGATAAATTAAGAAAAAAGGCTATTTCTACTTTAACTGTAAATCTCAGATGATATTGCTTATTTAGTATCCAGTCGATAACTATTTCAATACTCTAATTAATTCTGTATAAATAAATACATGTGATAATGTATCCAAAGCCTTAGAATATCAATTGAATATTGCAATGTTGACAGAGCATGAATATGTTTGAATTTAATTTGGAACTTTAAGAATGCCATGCATTAATTCAGATTAAAATAGGTTTGCTAATATCACCTTTTAATTTCTACAATTAGCATAACAGACATACAACATTTTTGAAAGAAAACATTTTGAAAATAAATGTTCCAACTTACTTGAATCCTGTGACATATCATTTAAATTTACAAAATCACTGTGTAAATGTCATGTCACTCAAGATGCCTTCAGCCATTTCAATATTTTTTCCTACCAGTCTTCAATTTATACATTTTTGATGTTCTTCACTTCATGGCAATGACCCTACATTTCTCAACAAGCCTATTCCAGAAATACTTTCCTTTGAAAACCTTAATTCTCTTTACCACACTGGGGGGAAAATGTTAGATCTTAGGCCAGTGAAATGAAACATAAACAAAAATGTCTCACTTAAGTAGATCTTAGGCCCAGTGAAATGAACACAAAGATAAATGTCTCACTCATTCACCCATCTTTAGTCATTTAATTGTCTTTCCACTTAAACCATTTGAGCATACTATATGCAAATCACCATGAAATTGAATAGATTAAGAACATGCATAGGAAGGACACAAATTGAAGGTGATTTTCTCCAGGTGGCCTCTTCTTTTTCCCTGCAAGTCAGGAGATCTTCTAGCCCATTCACCAGCCTTTGGTTTCCATCACCCCTGTTGATCTTACACATAATCCTTACACATAATCCCTGCACTCACTAAAAATAGTCTTCAATATTATCTCTTTTTCCCCCAGTTTATCTTTCCTCCTGTTCATTCTTCTTTTCTCACAGTAGTTTCTCCATCATACAACAAGCTGTGCAGGCCAAAAAGATCCATTTAAAACCCTGTCTTTAAAGTACTTTGATCTCACATGTCACTTGATCTTCCATTTCATTATGTGAGACCTTGAATCTCAACATTAATCTAAAACTGATAGACTGGGCATGGTCAAATGAGAAGACAAAACTAGTTAAGAGGCCATTATATTTTATTAGGTAAAAGGTGATATGATCCCGAACTATGGCAGTCATATTGATTACTTTTTTTTTTTTTTTTTTGCGGTACACAGGCCTCTCACTGTTGTGACTCTCCCACTGCGGAGCACAGGCTCCGGACACGCAGGCTCAGCAGCCATGGCTCATGGGCCCAGCCGCTCCGCGGCATGTGGAATCTTCCCGGACCGGGGCACGAACCCATGTCCCCTGCATCGGCAGGCGGACTCCCAACCACTGCACCACCAGGGAAGCCCTGATTACTTTTAAAGAAGATATGCTGGATTTAAAAGATTTGGGAAGGTAAAAATAGACCTGGTACCTGATTGGAGGTGAGCTAAAACTAAGTCCAAGAGTGTGAGATTTCTATCTGAGATGCTGAGTGGTAGAGCCAGTAACTGAATTTAGGAACATAGAAAAAGAAACAGATAATATATTATGTAATGTAATATAACATCACTAACAATATAGGTAATAAAGGGAATACAATATAACACTAAAAATGCTAAATCAAACCTAATACTAAAAATACATAAAGACCCAGTAAGGTGAAAACAGAAGAAAAAAAGAACAGGTGGAACAAATAGAAAATGAGTATAGACTGAAAACTAATCACATCAATAATTATATTAAATGTAAATGGACTATATACTCCAATTAAAACACAGATACAAGTATAAATTAAATAACAAGCCCTAACTCAGTGCTGCCAATGAGTGATGGGCATTAAATATAAAGAAAAAGATAGCTAAATGTAAAAGGATGGCAAAATGCAATTAAGCATATTGATTTGGTGTGACTATATTAATATCAGACACAAAGAACATGGAGTTCAAAACATGAAGTATTAACAGGTCTAAGGGGGGAAATTTGATAATAAAGTGATCAATTCATCAAGAAGATATAAAATCTTTTATTTTTACACCTGATACCAGAGCTTCAAGTAAAAACTGACCAAACTAATGGAGATTGAGGTAAGCTTAGAATCACAGTTGGAGTTCTTAACACCCTTCTCAGGAAGTGTTCAAAGGAAAAAAAAAAAAAAAGATAAAAAATATATGAATATTGTTGTCTACCATCTCTACTAATCTGCCATTTATAGAACACTACAGCCAATGGGCTGTAGGATCTAATCACTGTTCAAATGCATTTGAAACATTAACCAAGATGGAAAATATATGCTATAAAGTATTGTAAATCTCAGCTAATTTTTTGTTTCCTTGCAGTTTTATTGAGATATAATTGACATATAGTACTGTGTACAAGGTGTACAGTATAATAATCTGACTCACATACATCATGAAATAATTAACATAATAAGTTTAGTGAACATTCATCTTGTACAATACACCATGTACAATACAAAATTAAAGAAATAGAAAAAAATATTTTTCCTTGTGACGAGAACTTTTTGGATTTACTCTCTTTATCACTTCCATAAGAAACATAGAGCAATGTCAATTATATTTATCATGTTGTATTTTAAATCCATACTGCTTATTTATCTCCTAACTAGAAGTCTGTACCTTTTTACTGCCTTCATCCAATCCCCCTCATCCCTCCACCTCTGGTAACCAGAGATCTGATCTCTTTTTCTATGAGTCTGTTTGTTTGTTGGAACTACCATATGATCCATCAATTCCACTCCTAAGTATTTATCCAAAGACAATGAAAACATTATTGTAAAGATATATGCACCTCTATGTTCATTATGGCATTATTTACAATAGCCATGGTATGGAAGCAATCTAAGTGCCCATCAATAGATGAATGAATAAAGAAGATGTGGCATATATATATAATAGAATATTACTCAGCCATAAAAAAGGATGAAATCTTGTCATTTGTGATAGCATAATATCTGCTAGGTCCATCCACGTTAAGTGAAATAACTCAGACAGAGAAAGACAAGTACTGTATGATTTCACTTATGTGTCGATTCTAAAAAACAAATGAACTGACATAGCAAAACAGAAACAGAGTCATAGATACATAGAGAACAAACAGGTGGTTGCCAGAGGGGAGAGTGTGGTGGAGGAGAGACATAGGTGAGGGAGATTAAGAGATACAAACTTCCAGTTGCAAAATAAATGAGTCATGGGTATGAAATGTCAGTGCAGGGAATAAAGTCAATAGTTATGTAGTATCTTAGTGTGGTGACAGATTGTAACCAGACTTGTGGTGGCCATTTTGAAATGTATAGAAATATCAAATCACTATGTTGTGTAACAGGAACTAATATAGCATTATAGGTCAACTACACTTCAAAAACAAATCTCAATTAATTTAAAAGATAAATATTTTACAAACTCTTCAGGAAAGAACCTATCAAATGGTTTAAATTAAACAGTGTCCATCACTCACATGGGACTAGAAATAGTACCTTTTCTCAACAGCCAGATGAAAACCACAACCTTCCAAAGACAGACCTTGCCTCTACAGTGAGGAATAATTAAGCCTGGACTAATACTGCTCCAATCCCACCTCACAAAATTTTAAAAATCAGGACCCAGGGTTTCCCTGGTGGTGCAGTGGTTGAGAGTCCGCCTGCCAGTGCCAGGGAACACGGGTTTGTGCCACGATCCGGGAAGATCCCACATGCCGCGGAGCCGCTAGGCCTGTGAGCCATGGCCGCTGAGCCTGTGCATCCGGAGCCTGTGCTCCGCAACGGGAGAGGCCACAACGGTGAGAGGCCCGTGTACCGCAAAAAATAAAAATAAAAATCAGGACCCAAAAAAGATCACACTGTTCGCAAATAACTAACCTGCATCCCTAAGCAAAGCTCAAATATAGAAATGAAAATATATCTATCACCCAAAAAATTAAAATTCACCTTATAATGAAGTACTATAATATCATTTAAATGTAGACTGTGATGAATTAAAGATCTAGACTAAACTCCTACAGCAAGCGCTAAAAAACCAATACAAGGAATTACAGCTATTGGGCTTCCCTGGTGGCGCAGTGGTTGGGAGTCTGCCTGCCGATGCAGGGGACATGGGTTCGTGCCCCGGTCCGGGAAGATCCCACATGCCGTGGAGCGGCTGGGCCCATGAGCCATGGCCGCTGAGCCTGCGCGTCCGGAGCCTGTGCTCCGCAACGGGAGAGGCCACAACAGTGAGAGGCCCGCGTACCGCAAAAAAAAAAAAAAAGAATTACAGCTATTAAGCTAACAAAGGAGATAAATGGAATCTTAAAAAAATCCAAAAGAAGGCAGTAAGAGTAGAAAAGGGAACAGAGAACAGATGATATAAGAGATAAACATTTAGCAAGATAATATATTTAAACCTAACCATCTCAATAATCATATTAAAAGCAATTAGTTCAAATGCCCTAATTAAAGACATAGATTGCCAGCTTGAATAAAAAACACAAGACTTAACTATATGTCACTTACAAGAAATGCATTTAAAATACAAAGATACATTCCGGTTAATTGTAACGGGATGAAAAAAGGTCTATCTGGCTTACACTCAGGTAAAGAAAGCTACAGTGACTATATTAATATCAAACTTTATTTCAGAGCAAAGAATATTACCAGGTATAATATTTTTTTGGATATTATTACCACCGTTACAATGATATCACCAGCACTGCTCAAGGACTACTGCAAATGCTTTGCCTGCATTGAATGGCATCTCTAAGTGCCTTGGAGCTTACTATCTGCTCCCCAAGCCTTTCAACAATGAATGACTATGCAGATGAAGCAGTATTACAGTCCTACTCCCTGCTCCAGTTGGGACAAACTTTGAGGTTTAATGTATAGTCCAGAGTTCCCCTATGAATCAGGGTGAGTATGGAACTTTGCCTGAAATAGCTTCATGGCTTCTTCCCCTTCTTGTCTGCTTTTCTCACTACATTACAGATTTCATTTGGAAGCACTTCCTTAGTAAATCATTTGGATGTACACAAATCCTTCTCACAGGGTTTTACTCTTTGGAAACTGCCTTAAGACAGAAGTATTGTTAAAGATGGTAGTTCAGAAGCTTTCCCTGAAAAGACGAGAATGCTGAGCAGGAAGGAAAGTCACAGAGTCTATTTTTTAAATGTTGTCAAAGGTATAAATCCCAACAGTTTTGAGGACTATATACAGTATTTCCCCCAGTTTCCATTAAGATGATGTTCTTAATTCCGTCTATTTTAACCATGCAGTTATTGGCTAAGGAATGAAGTTTGCCTGGGATTCAGGTTGTAAACTAGAACTACCAGCCATTCTCCTCATAAACATTTCTTTCCTTATAGTCATTCTTCAAATTAATCATAAATAAGGAGGAAAAAAACAAGGTAAGTTACTGCAAACGGAATAGGATCTGAAAAGAGAGGTCTATAACTCATCATATAAGCTTAACCTATGCTTGATCCTTGAAATTTGTTGAAGTTGTTATGGAAGACTTCTTTATTTTCAAAGTTGTCTTAACCTACATTCCCTGAATGAACTTTACAAAATTCATCAGTCATCTGAGATGAACTGTAAAAGTTCTTGTACAGGTCATTTATGTTTTCCCAGGGAGAGTCAGAACTTTCACGAGATTCTCAATGAGACTGGCCTCTCTCCGCCCAACAATTTAGTCTTTTTGTTTATGAATGCAAGGAGATGGAACACTCTGGCCCTTCCTCTCAACTCTGGTGACTTCCCAGAACCAACGCTCTCTCTTCCTTCTTCATTTCATTTTTGAGAAAATGTGCTCTCTCTCCACTGCCCTAATTCTCTGCCTTCATTTTCCTTATTTTCTTTTCCATTTTATTCTTCTAAACACCTGTTATGTTTTCCCATAAATTATTCCTAGACTGATTTTGTTTCTCCAAGTTCCCTCAAGGAATTCAAGCAATCTCATGACTCCATGTCACCTCCTCTATTAGAATCACTCACAAATGTTTGCCTTCAACCCTGATATTTCTCAAAAGCTTCACTTTTCCTCTCCCCAATTTCCTATTAGCATATCTGGCCAGGTTGAAATGTTTCTCCTAACAACTGTTTATTTCTATGATATTACTCTCTATCAGTAAGACTGGAAACCCTCAAAATCGAATTTGTCACATTTGTCAAAATCAAATCAAATTTGACTCTCCTTTTCATTTACTTCTATTTTCTGAGTCTAAGTCCTATCAATTCTTCTGAGTTTCTCTTGAAAATATTTTCCTATTCTTAGTGCCATCATCCTATTTCAATCCCTTCACATTTCTATTTTTCTCTATTCCACATTATTCTATAGGTACCAAGGTATGGTTTCCTAAAGTTTGCCTCTATTCGTGTTCTTCTGCTACTCACACTCTTCTGTGTTAAGCCACTAGTTGCCGAACAACATTCTTAGCCCCCAATTTTTTAATAGCACCTGCTGTATTCTGCCCCTACTGACATATTACATGTCTTCCCTTCTCTTTCTTTGAGCGCCACACAAATCTCAAATCAGCAACTTTAAACAAACCCTAAACTTTCTCAGCCCTAAGGCTTTGTTTAGAAACATGGTTTTAATGCCATTTCCTCTATCAACAATTCCTTAATTTCCATAGCTCGAGCATTCATAAAGCTTTTTTTCCACTCTTGCCATCCTGCAAGAGACTCCCCCCTAATCTAGTTTGCTTAAAGAAAGAGTTTTAAACTTTATGCCCTTGAATTTGATTCACCTGTTACTATCTTATAAACAGTAGGCTCTTAATAATTTTAATGGAAAAATAAGTGAATTATCCATTTTACTTCATTGGTTGGTTAAAAGAAGACTTGAATCTTAACCTTTAAAACTGGTTCTTCTCCTTGAAGAAACTGCCTATAAATTAGGTTTCAATCAATGTTAGCAACTTTTGGAGCCATAGAGAAAGGCCAGTACCAAGAATTGTTAAATAAACAGTATTTTATTTCTCTGTGCTGAGAAGGACAACCATTGCTCAAGTCATAAATACTAGAGGTTGATGAGAGGCACATACATATCTACTAACTCTGAAAACCATTTAGAAGGAGGAATTGCTATTAGCACAGTAATTTGGTTAAATGAATACTGTGCCAAATGATTTCAGATTTATAAGGTAACAGTTTAAGCAGTTTTACAGAAAATTGCTCCCAAAATTACACCCCTAGAAATAACAGGCATTAATCATACTCTACAAGGATGCATACATTTTGCAAGAGCCAAATCTTTTTGTAATTAGATACAATGGATAACGTAACATTCTAACAACATCAAAATACATTACATTTATAAAATACACTAATATTCTAACAAAACATCTATTATACTATACATTTTAAAAGCAACATAATTGTAGGGTCCACCCATCTAGGAACAAATGTGAAATAAAAATTTCTTGATTACTTTTCAGCACAAACTGAACAAAATAAGCCCACGGACATATGACTAGTTGCTTTAGTCACATCCATCTAATAACTGATCAGTTCAGGGAAAAATGGTAATTGAATAAAGTTTAGGATATATGTTTAATTTTCTTTTAAATTTAACAGTTAGCTTAAAACAAAAATTTCAGGTATTTTACTTCAGGAAACTAACTGAAAACAATGGTTTCAAATAGTTAGGAAATGAGTCATTCTAAACTCAACAAATAAATCAAATGTTTTATACATATTCCTCAAGACATCTTTAACTTTTATTGTTATAGTTTTTTCTCCAAACAAGATAATTTGCCTAGTTTTATACATAGGTAATCTAATTTAATCCTTTCAATAACTCTGACAAGTGTGATATTATCATTTGAACAGATGAAGAAAATTATGTCCAAGATTTTAGGTAATTTTCTATTCAAGATATATTTTCAAACAAATCAACCATTTAAGAATTGGAAGATTTTATCTTTGGGGTATTTAATAGTCTTTTATGTTCAGTAAACACCTGAAGCTTCCAGGAAGACTCATTATTAACCCATACATCCCTAAATAATAATTATTATTTATAATTATTTAAAATATTTATACATGTATAATTTATATATAATAATTACATCAGTTATATACTATACATAAGTATTTAAATTCATCATATAAAATAATTTAACACAAATTTACAGCAACTTGGCCAATGTCTGGATGCTTAAAATATATATTATTTATAGGTAGGTATAACACATATAGTTATATATTTGTTCCTATAGATACACATGTATATTTATAGCCATATAACATGTATTTTATACTCATAGAGTTTGGTTGCAGATGTATTGATAAACATAATCCAATTCAATTCTTATTAACTGAGGACAAGGGAAGCATTGCCTACTGGCCTTCTGGACATGAAGAGAACCTCCATGAGCATGCTATGGTCTCCTTAATTTTTCAGATGAGATACAAGCATAAAGAATGAGGAAATATAAGATCATCCATGTCAAGCTGTTGTCTGAGCGAAGCAAATCACAGAAACTGACGGTAAATATTAGTTCTGCACTCAAAGAAATATAAAGGCAGAAACATTTTTGCACCATGATTTGTCTTTGAAACTATGGATTAAAAATGATTCTTTCAAAATTATTTATTTTTGCAAAAGGACAGTGACCGTTTTAAGGTGCATTATAAGAAACTTGAAATCTCTAACCTCAGGGGGAATTTCTGTCCCATATAGACAGTATGTGCAAAGAACTCATATAGCTAAAGAAACCACTGTATACATTTACAGCCCCAGATCACAGGTGCCTAACTAGAAACTTGTTTAATGGATTTAGTTTAATGCCTACTCTCTGAAGGCTCACAAATACTACAAGGTAACCTTCCCACAGTTCTTAGCTAAGCTCCCATTTTGCCATTGATCTGTAAGATATAGAATTTTCCATAATTAATTGTCATAAATATGTAATTTGTTTAAGACGCCTTATATATGGATGTACAAGTTATTTATTTGCATAGGCTCTTTTTTGTGAAAATTCTATTGTGGTGTTTCTAAACGTGTTGCTTTGTTTCAGTGAATGTTTTTGTTTGTATTTTTCACCGTCTGCTTGAGGTCTCTATCAGTTCTATGAAAGGAGGACATTAATCAAGTGAAGGCACCATAACATGTGTGAATGAGAGCTGCAGTAAAGGAACTGCAAAACAACACAGAATTCTGTGTCCTTACCTTGTATTTTAAAACAAGCTCATTTCTTTACTGCAAATCTTGAAAAGTAATGTGCATATCACTATGCCCTAGGGCAGAACTTTTTTCTTCTCCTTAACACGAGTTCATCCAAATAATACTCATTGTTTTTCTGAAATTAATGTTAAGCATTATTAAATAAGGTAAATAATGAAAACACAGTTTACAACAACATATTCCATGAATATGTGGGGAAACATGAAGAAATTATTCTTATTAATATAATTAATAATTATTTACCTTTTATTTAATAATAATCTGGGTAATATTAGTTTTTTGTAGACCATTACCATTTAAAAAAGTTACTAAATATGTGCTTGATTAAATCCAAGTATCTTCCACTCTAATAATAAAAATCGGTGTTTTACATAAATTCAGTCAAGGAAATATGATTTCCATACAAGTCTAATCAAGGTATATCACTAGAAAATATGACTTAAATTCATCTACATTTAATTTCCTAGATTAGGAATAGATTAGAGTAGTGCCCTTAAGATTCATTCATACATGTGGCACAGTTACAAGTAACCCTAGACCAAAAAAATAAAGGCAAAATTAGACCTTAAAACTGTTCCTAGGGCCTTGCCTCTTGGAAAACAACTATAAATCCTATTTCCCAATATTTTTTCTTCCTTTCTGGACTCTGATTTTCTTAACTGACACTGTGTCTCCTAGTGACCTCCTTTTACCCTGTCCCTTCTACCCTGTCCCTGTCCCTTCTACCCTAACGATGGGCTAAGTTGTTATTCATCACCATGTTTCATCTCTGTCTAGCTCCATACTGTTCAGGTTCCTTGAGCAGTTTCCCTTCTTTTAAACAAGTGGTTTGCCATAAAACACGTTGATGACAGAGACTATGAAAGAGAAAGTAAAAATATTAAATACAGTAATGTTCTGCCAGTAACTATCCCAAGGAGAAATATTTAATGTCTAGTTGGAACAAGTCCTCAAGTCAGTAGAAAACAGTTTACTGAAATTTACGTAAGAACTCCCTTAAGATCATTACATCCTGATCTAATTTCACAATCATTAAGTATTTACTCACTAAATTGTATTCCTAATTTATAACAGACACGGAAACAACAAAAATGAAAAACAAAAATCAAAACCAGTTCCAGCCCTTGAGGTGACTATAGTGAAAGGCTAGATACAGATATATAGATATGCATACACACCCATAACACACACACAAACACAATAATGACGTTTTACAAAAGTCACAAAATCAACTACCACAGCCAGGGTAAATTATAGCCTTCTACGTCTATCTTTAATTTCCCCACACTTAATAGAGGCATGGGTACAATATACGTTTTATCTTCTTCTAACTTCTACCATAAAGAAAAGCAGTGTGAATACAATACAATGATAAATGGGAGCTGACCAAAATGCTTCAGTGTTGGGAAGACGATAAAAAGTACAGAGAGATTTGGATATGGTACCATGTAGCAATAACAGCTAAGTCTTACTATACTACCCAATTTTTCAAAAGAAGTCAGACATCACTGTTTTTTTTCAAATAAAAGCCACTGACTTTTAAAGTTGGTAATGAATTCAATTTTTGTTTTAAATCACAGATTGTGCCATCATTCTGCCAGACCTGCAAATGTTGAGACACTGCCTTAGTGAGAAAGGGTCCTCTTTGTTAAGAACAAAAGTAAGTTTAGACAGCCAGACAAATTTTTCTATCTTTCTGGTATACTGCACTGTGTGACTCATGGAGTCCCTATTTTACCCACCACAACTGGAAAATGCTGCCAAACCTCCTTAGATTTATTGGAAGGAGAATATCTTCCTATATGGGGAATGAGGATGGATAAGTGAAATAGTGTCAATCTCTTTCATAGACCTCAAAAACCATGTCCAACGGAATGTTTGAGCTAGGTGAGACCTAAATGAAGTGATGATTTTTTTTTTTAAGGACCAGAACACTTACAATATCTATTCCCATCCATACTCACTCAAGCCATTTCCTTAATTGCTATTTGCAAACATATTCTGCCACCCTTTCCACAACAACTAAATTGTCTGTTCTCCCTACCCACAAGACCTTCTTATCTTTTTGAAGTACCTAAAATGACAACCTTTGAGACGACACATTAGCAACTGCTGCTGTCACTCAAATGCAGCTGGCATGAAAGGGATTAAGCAAAAAAAGCCCTTCTGCTGTAGTTAGTACACAATTGCAAGTATATAAAACCAACATTGAGAAATAACCCTTTGAATAAATTGAGAACACTTCCTAGAAATATTCAGGTGAGAAAATGCCCCTCACCCGTCCAAGCCATGATAGAAAGTAGAGGGCACTTTCAGAAGGCATTCACCTGCAGAGGGCATATGGCTTTTGGCACTGGCTGAGTGCATGCACATTCAACAAGGGTCATCCCTCCAACATGGCCTGCTATGCACAAATTTCTGCAACATCAATTAAGTGCAGAAATGGCAGAATGGTAAGAAATGGTTTATAGTTAACCCTAAAATTATGATGCATTGTCTGTCACATGTTTATTTGTATTTTAATTTAACTCTTTAATAAACTACTTGGTTGACATTTCAAAGTATAGATTTTGTTTCTTCCTCAACCAAGTTTATTGTTCTTCATACCAACTTGCCTATTAATGTCAAAATAAAGAACCAAGGTTAAGTCTATACTGTGTTAATGATCAACTTTGATGCATATGAATAAATGTATACCTTGTGAGGTTTAAATAAATACATATCTAAGTTTAAGTACCTAGCACAGCCTCTTGTCCATAACAGGTACTCAATAAATTGGGTAGATTTGAGCTTAAATCTTGATGATCATATCCACAAATATTTTTCCCTTAAAAAAGTCTGATGAACATGTTGGCCATCTGCTTCCTATCTTTCCAAGTTAGCATTTCTTGTAGTAGCTTTTCAATAAGACATTAATCTTAGAAACTGGAGAATTGTCTTTATATTTCTTTATAATCTTAGAAACTGGAGAACTGTCTTTATATTTCTTTATATTGAGGTAGCACCTAACACCGGGGATGAGGTTTTAAAACAATCTCTTTAGCAAACCACTATACGAGCTGTCATTGTCTTACACTGTTAACAGTCATAGCTTAAACCACCTACTATCTTTTTCTTACATTGTCTGAATATGCATCAATAACTTGCAGTAAACTGAAACTAGTATTAAAGTTTTTTTTAAACATCATTTACCCTGAGGGCCACACTGATATGTCTTCTCAGAGGTCAAACAGAGAACTGTCTTATGGGTTATTATTTTATTTATCACAGAGTTTAATATTTCTAAGTGTATGAAAGAGAGGCCTGTTCACATTGAGAGACTGATATTCCTTTGAGATCTGTTCAAGTCCCTCGATTCCAGTATTTTAGTATCCCCTTAAGAAAATCACTGTAAGAGTCCATCTGTATTGTGATATTTTTCTCAGTTACCATCCCACTGGTTCCCTACAGTTCTTCAATATCAGCAGGTCATAGAGGTTATTTCATCAAAAAGTCAAGACTTTTTGCATATTCTGTATGTTACCAGTGGTTTACAAATGGTGTTTCTGATTTTAAAAGTATATATTTCTGTTACAGTACCTTGTATCTCTTACCCTTTATTATTCAATATTTTTATCTTTGTCTAAATTTCCATTAAAATAATACACTTGGTTACTATATAATTTCCTGTGAAAGAATAAATAAATTGACTAAGGGGCTAGATTAGAATCTTCTTGGATGGTGAAAATCCCCCTTCATTATATCTTCTGCATAGAGTAGATTCATAGAAAGGACATATGAGAATATCTTCAACCAATTATCCCTCCTCTCACTTTTCATAAGCTATTTATTATGGTCACAACTTTTTTTTAGCATGAGATATTATCAGTATTTGTTATTATATTATTAGTATTGTGTTACAGTATTTGATATTATTAGTCTGAATATTTATGCCCTCCCACCCCCAAATTCATATGTTGAAATCCAAATGCCCAATGTGATAGTACCAGTAGGTGGGGCCTTTGGAAGGTGCTTCGGGCATGAGGGTGGAACTGTAATGAATGAGATTATTGCCTTTACAAAGAGGCTGCAGAGAGATCTGTAGCCCCTTCTACCGTGGGAGGACACAAGAACAAGGTGCCTGCTATGAACCAGGAGGACAGCCCTCACTAGGAGACAATGCCGTTGCCTTGATCTTGGACTTTCCATCCTCCAGAACTGTGACCAATAAATTTCTGTCGTTTCTAAGCTATCCAGTCTATGGTATTTTGCTATAGCATCTCAAAAGGACTAACAGTATTTGTTAAACTTTAAGCAATCAATCCACCAATGTTATGCAAGGAGAAACTTTAAAAATAATATCCTCTTAAACCTTCATTCTATTTCACTGAGACTATGCCAAAGAAATTACTTAAAACGTGATTAGGAATTATTTGTGCACACTGGAATTGAGAATAGTTGATCTTGGCTTCAAAAACTGCAATTCTAACTTCCCAATTTGGATGCCTTTTATTTCTTTTTTTTTGCCTATTTAATTGCTCTGGCTAGGACTTCTGGTTCATGTTGAAAAGGAATAGTGAGTGGCACACTCTTCTTGTGCTTGATCTTAGAGGAAAAGTTTTTAACCTTTCACCATTAAGTATGATTTTAGCTGTGAGCTTGTCCTATATGGCCTTTATTATGTTGAGCTAAACTGTCTCTGTTTTCTGATGACATGATCACATATACAGAAAATCCTAAACACTCCACCAAAAAACTGTAGACCTAATCAACAAATTCTGTAAAGTTTTAGGATAAAAATCAACATACAAAAATCAGCTGCATTTCTATCGACTAAGAATGAACTATCTGAAAAAGAAATGAAGAAAGCAGTCCCTTTTACAACAACATAAACAATACAATAATTAGAGATAAGTTTAACTAAGGAAGTGAAAGACCTATACACCAAAAACTAGAAGACATTAACAAAGGAAACCGAAGAAGACACAAATAAATGGAAAGATATCCCATGTTCATGTATCAGAAGAGTTAATATTGTTAAAGTGTCCATACTACCCAAAGCCATCAAAAGATTCAATGTAATCCCTCTCAAAATTCCAATGGCACTTATCACAGAAATAGAAAAAAAAAATCCTAAAATTTGTATGGAAACATCCAGGACCCCAAATAGCCAAAGCAATTTTGAGAAAGAACAGAGCTAGAAGCATCATACTTCTGATTTCGAACTACAATACTGAGCTATAGTAATCAAAACACTGTGGTACTGGAATGAAACTCACACATATAGATCAATGGAAGAGAAGTGAGAACCCAGAAGTAAACCCATGCATATGCAGTCAATTAATTTATGACAAAGGAACCAAGAATATACAATGGGGAAAGGATAGTCTCTTTAATAAATGGTGTTGGGAAAACTGGAAAGCCATATGCAAAAAAAATGAAACTTGATCACTATCTTACACCATATACAAAAAAATCACAAGAACAATCAACTCAAGGTGAATTAAGACTTAAATTTTAGACCTCAAGCCATAAAATTCCTACAAAAAAAACCCTGAGAGGGTAACTTCTTGATGTCAGTCTTGCCTATGATTTTTTGAATTTGACACCAAAAGTAAAATCAACAAAATAAAAATAAATAAAGTGGGAATACATCTAACTAAAAAAATTCCTGCACAGCAAAGGAAACCAGCAATAAAATAAAAGGTGACTTATGTAATGGGGAAAAATATTTGCAAATCATATATCTGATAAGGGGTTATTATCTAAAATACATAAGGAACTCACTCATGTGACTCAACAGTAATAATACCCCAAACAATCCAATTTAAAAATGGGCACATCTGGGCTTCCCTGGTGGCGCAGTGGTTGAGAGTCCGCCTGCCGATGCAGGGGACACAGGTTCGTGCCCCGGTCCAGGAAGATCACACATGCCGTGGAGCGGCTGGGCCCATGAGCCATGGCCGCTGAGCCTGCGCGTCCGGAGCCTGTGCTCTGCAACGGGAGAGGCCACAACAGTGAGAGGCCCACATACCGAAAAAAAAAAAAAAATGGGCACATACATCTTCTTTATCCAAGAGTGTCATACAGAGTGAAGTAAGTCAGAAAGAGAAAAACAAATACTGTATGCTAACACATACATATGGAATCTAACACAAAAAACAAAAATGGTACTGATGAACCTAGTGGCAATGCAGGAATAAAGACGTAGACATAGAGAATGGACTTGAGGACATGGGGGGGGATGGGGGGGTTGGAATACGGTGGGGAGGAAGCTGGGGTGAAGTGAGAGTAGCATTGACATATATACACTACCGAATGTAAAACAGATAGCTAGAGGGAAGCAGCTGCATAGCACAGGGAGATCAACTTGGTGCTTTGTGACCACCTAGAGGGGTGGGATAGGGAGAGTGGGAGGAAGGCTCAAGAGGGAGGGGATATATGTATAAGTATAGCTGATTCACTTTGTTGTACAACAGAAACTAACACATTATACTCCAATAAAGATGTATTAAAAAAAATAAGAATGGGCAGAGGAACTGAATAGACATTTTTGCAAAGAAGACATACAAGTGACCAAAGGTACACGAAAAGGTGCTAAACACCACTAATTATCAGAGAAATGGAAATCAAAACCACAATGAGCTATCACCTCATACCTGTTAGAATAACAATTATGAAAAAGACAAGCAATAATAAATACTATTGAAGATGCAGGGAAAAAGGAACCCTAGGCACTATTGGTGGGAATATAAACTGGTGCAGCCACTACAGAAAAATGTATGGAGGTTCCTCAAGAAATTACAAATAAATCTGCCATATCCAAAGGAAATGGAAATACTAACTTGAAAAGATATCTGCACTCCCATATTCATGGCAGCATTATTCACAACGGCCAAGATATGGAAACACCCTAAGTGTCCACTGAAAGGCGAATTGATTAATAAAACGTCACACACACACACACACGCGCGCGCGCGCAATGGAACATTATTCAGCCATGAAAAAGAAAGAAATCTTGCCATTTGCAACAACATGGATGGACTTTGAAGGCATTAGGCTAAGTGAAACAAGTCAGCCAGAGAAAGACAAATAATGTATGCTATCATTTATATGTGGAATCTAAAACCATCTAACTCATAGAAACAGAGCATAGAATATGGTGCTTGCCAGGGACTGAGAGGCAGGAGAAATGGGGAGGTGTTGATCAAAAGTTACAAACTTTCAGTTATAGGATGAATAAGTTCCAGGGAACTAATGTACAGCACAGTGACTATAGTTTATATTGTACTGTATCCTTGAAAGTTGCTGTGAGAGTAGAGTGTCAATATTCTCAGCAGAGCAACAACAAAATGGCAATTATGTGAGTTGAGGATGTGTTAACTAACTTTATTGTGGTAAATATTTTGAGATATTTATGTATCATATCATCACTTTATACACCTTAAACTTGCACAATATATATGTCATTATATCGCAAAAATGCTAAAAAAAAAAATAAAACTTGCAATTCACTTCCTTTCCACTGGCAAAATGCAATCGGTCAAAATCTGAAGATTTTGGTGAAGATTATGGAAAAGACTGACACTTCCCAGTGAGTATACTGTCCAAGAGTTCAGATTCTGATGACAGAAGCCTTGGTTCAAATCCTGGCTCTTCCACTTAATATCTGTTTTGCTTTAGGCATATTTTCAAATGTCCAATTTTCAGTTTCATCACCTATAAATTGAATATAGTAGTTCCTTCTTCATAGGGTTAACTAAGTATTAAATGATAGTAATTCATGTAATTCATTTAACATAGCACTTCACAAATAGTAGACATTCAATAAATATTAACTGTGGTAGTTAGTCACTCTGGCATTCTAATTCCCATTGCTCCCATTACGAAGGCTGGCAGAAGCAAACATTTAATTGGTCAAATATGTTTATAAATTATCCTTGGGTCCTCTTTAGGACAAATGTGGTAGAATAGAAGCTTTAAAAAGATCTACTAAAAGCTAATGTTAGCAACATCGATGTTAACTCAGAGAATAAGTCTAAAAAGAGACAGTTTACAAAGTCCCAAAGATGTGTGTGACAGTCATAAATAGCTGGCACAAGTCTGCAGACCTTGTCAGGGCCACTTCCTTCCATACCTGGCATAGTTGTATGTGGAAGTTACCAAGTTATAGAGACTTTCCAAGACTCTCTTATTTTAAATCATTTCTGGTCCTTATTTTCAAGCAATATAAACTATTCTTCTCCTTAAGCATAAAATACATTGACTGAAAGAATTTTAGGAAGTATACAGGATTGCTGGAAAAGTTGATGAGTAAAACATGAGACATGGGCAGGAATTCAGGGACGTCTATGTGGTAGTCACGGCAACATCTGTAGTAACCTCAACCTCTGCTGCTGAACATTAAATGTCACTGTTTTCATAGTCACAGTCATCATCAAACTAGACGGCACTGCCACTGTTGCTGCCACCTGCTGTCAGGATGGATTCTCCACAGAATCTGCGCCTTTGCATTACCATCTTATTTCAACTTTGGGATAGTGTATCTGATGGGCAATGTCGAGATCAGATGCCCTGCCCATGCCTTGGTTGCAAAGGAAGATAAGCAAACAAACAATTGTTGTTTTTAATGTTTATAACAGTAAGCAGGCTCTGCCATCTGGAAAAACTCATAAGGTGGTAAACCCTCCAAATACAGAAAAAGGGTTTAGATTCTCACCATCCCATTCCCCCAAAAAAGTATCCATCATAGACAAGACCAAGAAAAGCCAAACATTTTTATTTCTACTTCCTATCTGAGTCTCTCGCTTTTAAATTCCCTTCTTCAGATTTAGGGGAACCTGTCTTTACTCCAGGTGATTGATGAGACTGCACAGTTTACATCACTTCCTAGGTCAATTTGATAACATTTAACCTGCCTAACAGGAGTTATACATAAGCCTCATTGTAAAGAAGATAACCTATTTGTTGGTATGCGTGATAGCAGATAATGAGAAAGAAATAGTTGGATTTGGCAATACTGAAAAGTAAAATAGCTCCAGCAGACTAGCCCAAGATTAAGTGGTTTTCTTTCCTCTACTCTAAATCCTTTTTACTCTTAAGATGCAGTTTCTCCAAAAAAAAAAACCTACTCTGCAAACTGCACCCTTCCCATCCCACACAGACATGTAAGCTGAGATAGGTGCTGCTATGCTTTGCTCCCAAACATATTGTGCATATTTCTTACAGTTGCTATAGCATTTAAAAATTCTCTTTTAGCTTTTATGTGCCTTTTTTCCTCAACTCACGTTACCTTCCCAGTGACTAATATAGTACCTGAATCATAATAGGTCATTGAAAAATATCTGTTAAACGATACCTTTTGCAAATATATTCACATTTGTAAAGCATAAAGTGGGTACACAGAGAAAATAAAAACACTGAATTACACATTTCAGTGTGTAATTCCAGCCTGCAAAGGTCCTAATTTAAGTAATCTTGATAAATAAACAACTTCTTATTGAGGCTCAGTGTAGGAAGAAATACAGCAACTCTAGACGAGCGGAATCAGAACTGATAATAGAAACAGGCTGATCGTGTTCTTTCCTAAAGAATAATAAAGAGAAAGTGTTGCAGACTGTCCTTGCTTAATAACAACAGCTCACGCTTATTTTGCGTTTACTTTGTCAGTACATTATGCTGGTATTTACTTCTTTCATTTATTTCTCACAAAAACCTTGCAATGAAGGTGTTATTTTCACTCTAGAGATAATAAAAGAGGCAAATTCATAGTAATAGCAATGTAAAATTATTCATGATAAGCAAAAACTGGCAGATCCCTCCTCCCTTCAAATCCTTGATGCCTTCTCTGTCTCTTTAAGCAAATTATGGTAGCATTTATGAAAGAGAAATCTTAGTAGACAATTACTTTTGGTGCCTTACTCATCAATACTACCTGACTAATTGTCAGTTTTCTTCATCATTTTTCAATCAGCAGCCATTAAGTATTCATTTGCAATTCATCTGTAGTTTCTTATCGGGATCGCCTAAGCGATATACAGGTAGTAGGCAACCCACATTGTCTCATCAATTTCCCCAGGAGTCTTTCACTGCTGAAGCTATTTATGATTTCAGCACTTCCAAGCTGATGGATGTCAGGAATACAGCTATTTTCAAGTTTGTTTCTGTAACAGAAAGAAAGCCTATTTCCTTCGGAAAAGTGATTTTGGGGACTGAGCTTATTGTCTGTTTGAAAGCTTTCCTGATTTATCAGGGAGGGCCTAGAAATCTCAGACAGTTCAATCTCATCTCTTTTTCTAACCCACTTATCAGCACTTCCTTGGTGAGCATAGCGATTCTACATAATGGAAAACAGCTGAGGACTGTGTTGACAAATTTTTTTTTTTTTTTTTCGGTACGCGGGCCTCTCACTGTTGCGACCTCTCCCGTCGCGGAGCACAGGCTCCGGACGGGCAGGTTCAGCGGCCATGGCTCACGGGCCCAGCCGCTCCGCGGCATGTGGGATTTTCCCAGACCGGGGCACGAACCCATGTCCCCTGCATCGGCAGGTGGACTCACAACCACTGCGCCACCAGGGAAGCCCTGTGTTGACAAACATTAAAAGGTCTCATTGCTACTCATTGTACCATTCTTCTGGTCTTGGATGTAGACTTTTTTTGGCAATGAATTACTTGATTAGAAGGCCATCAACTAACTCTAGTGTTCTTAAAATTTTCCGCTCATGTCCTTATAATAGAGAAAAACATATATATATATATATATATATATATATATATATACAACCCTGAGGCTAAGAATATAACTTACAGCAGCGTGTTAGAAGAATTAAACATCTTCAGGGTCACCTGCTTTATGTCTACAACTCATATAAATTTTGAAATACAATTGGTAACAATGTATATTCTAACATAAAATTTTATAAACTCACTGTCCAGTAAAATTGATAATCCAGGAAGTCATGCCAGACCTGTCCCCTATTCTCGTATTTCCCAGTGCCAGCCACGTACTGCCTAATATCTCTGAAAGGATTCTTGTTTGCGATCAGCAGAGCAATACAAAAAGTGGAATTCTCCCATAAAATGAATAAAACCTCTAAGACCTTAGTGGTCTACTTGATGTCCCTCGAAACATGTGCTCCTTGCTACATACCTTTATCACGTCACTTACACTGATTCATTGGATAAGGCAGGTTATGAATGTGGAGTGAGCTAGGCAATGGTAAGTAATGGGAAACAATCTGAACATACGCATTTTCATATTTCTAGCTTCCTTGTTCTTTGTAATCTCCTAATTGGATTTTAAACTCCCATGGGAAAAGAAGTAGCACTTTAAACCTCTGTGCATCTGCCCCAGTCCTCCTCCATCTCTGCAGCTCAAACACAAGGACTTTCACAATACAGACATCCAATAAATGTTGATCTCCATCTTAAGATCCTGTAGAATTTTTCAGTGGGGATGCTCTTGACATTTTAGGGGAGTGTATTCTTCATTGTGCAAGAGAGTTACACATAGTACAGGATGTGCATTATACCTGGGACTTTCAGATCTGAATTCCACTAACGTTCCCAGACATCGTGACAATCAGAAACCCTTCTGCACATTCTTAAATGTTATTTTAGGTATCAGCACCACCGCTTGTGGAGAAACAATAAAAATACCAATGAATGGATAAAGAAAATGCGGTATATATACATGAGAATATTATTCAGCTTAAAAAGAAGGATATTCTGCCATTTATAACAATATAAATGAACCTAGGGTATAACGCTAAGTGAAACAGACCAGACAGAGAAAGACAAATACTTCATGGTATCACTTATACATGGAATTAAAAAAAAAAAAAAAAAAAAGAATAGAACTCATAGAACCAGAGAGCAAAAAATTAGTTGCCAGGAGCTGAGGGTGGGAAAAATAGGGAGAGACTGGGAAAAGGGTAAAATTTTTCAGTTATTAGATGAATAAAGTCTAAGACTCTAATGTATAACATGGTGACTGTATCTGATAACACTATATTTCAATGTATAACTGAAATTTGCTAAGAGAGTAGAATTTAAATGTTCTCACACACAAAAAAGTAAATATGTGAGGTGATGAATGTGCTAATTAACTCAGTGGTGGGAATCCTTTCACAATGTATACATATATCAAATCATCACAATGTATACTATAAATATCCTACAATTTTGTCAATTATATCGCAGTAAAAAATAACATAAAAATACATTTGTATATAAATCCAAAAAACAAATAGAAACCAAGTGATAAAGAAATAGAAACCAAGCGATAAAGAAAAAGAAGCCAAGGGATAAAGAAAGAAAAAAATACAAGTGAGTCAACACCAATTAAAAGGAAAGACAACACACACAAAAAAGAAAGAAAATTCTAAGAAATGAAAAAGATCAATATTCTAGGTCCCTAAAAAAGTGTGAGGCACTTGGGTCACTACATGAAGGTTAGAAAATAATCAGTTATTAAAATTAAATTGCAGGCATCTCCCTACCTGTGATACAAAGACTCCAACATGACCAAGCAAATACTTTTTAAGCAAGCCTCAAGAAAAATATATATAAATAAGAGAAATAAAATATTAAGTAATTCTCATCTTAAAAGGTACAACGATATTCTTGTCCTCTTATTTCATTTTTTAAGCAAACATTATTGAGTAGCCAGTATTTGTCATACACTGAGTTAGAGGATGGGAATACAGCCTCCTCAAATTTGAGGGACTTCTAATGAACTAAGCAAAAATACATAAATATTTAAATAAATATGATGATCGTAGTTTGCCCAATAAAGTTGAGAAGCAAATTAAGGTGAGGTCATTTTGAAATGGGTGTGAAGTAGTGGGGGGATGGTAAAAAAGTAGAGGGAAACAAATTATGTTTTCCATCTTTAAAAAACTGAAACTTTCTCCCTCAAGGTGATCATTACAATTTCATACACACAGCTCAAAAACTCCTTAAATAATGTTTTAAAGATTTTGTACAATGTTCTCAGAACAAGGACACAGCTCTAATATAAGAACCTTTAGGCTCAGTAAGTATTGGTTCCACTCATTGTTGAATTGTGAGCCATGTTTGGGCAAGTCCAAACTATATTATAAGAGCCTTAAAGGACAGGTAGAGACAGCATTCAGTCCAGGTAGAATCAAAATGATAATTGCAAGAATAATTGGAGAGGAGCCAAAGGGAGGATCCCTGGATAGCCAAGGAAGAGACCTTTGGAGAGGGCTTCACTTACTAGGGCAGAGGTGGAAGGTATCCGAAGGGAGTTTCAGAAGAATACATATTGTAGTTCTTTTTATTACAGTCTTGCAGAAAAGCCATTCCCGCTAAAATAGTAACACAAACTCTGCAATGCTTTCTAGACTTGCTCACCTCTATTTATTTTAATCTTCTGCTGGAAATAAAGGTGAAGGAGGAAGAATGGCATTTGAGTCTAAAGAAATTTTCAAAGGAAACCAAACTGAAAGGCTCTGAGGCCATGTGATATAACAACAGAACAGGGAGTTAACAGTGTATCAGAGAAAGCCTATACCTCCTGAATCCAACATAACTTGGTTCCCATCCTATTCAGTTTCTCCCTTGAGATGCCGCTGGACACTCTCCAAAGCTTCTCTTGCCTTTTTAAAGCCTCTACTGACTTTAAGATACATCTTTTCCTACTAAAAAGACATTCTGTGGTTAGAAATTGCAACTTCTCTCCTCATACCTGAGTTGAAAAGACTTTCCTGTTAACAAGCCTAACTGGATGCAATTGAACCACAAGAATGTGTTTGTAATCCCTATAGTCTAACAAGTAAAGAGAGAAACAGGAAGGTTGTTTGAGTGGTATGTTATGCGGCATCCATTATAATTTCAAGAGTAAAACTGCATCTTCTATGAGGTCATTAGCCTTTTGAATTAATCATACCACAACGGTTATTACAAATCAGTGTATGTTTACAAAGAAGCATTCAAATGTCCCAGACACTCTTTATCATACGAAAATGTGTTTGTTTTTGTATTAAGATAAACTTGGAAAAAAGATAAAGCAGTTATCTATCATATTAAAATAAAGGGATAATGAGGAAGCTTAGTATCATCAATATTTATTATTCTAAGTCTACTTTTTAGAATTTTTTTCCAACATGTTTTATCTTAGTCAGTGTATTTTATAAACTAGATACAGTTATTATCAGGGGTTGCAGGGAGGGATTTTATTGGTATGAGAAAACTTCAGTGATCCTAATTTTAAATTCATTCCTGGCTTAGTGATTTATCTGGTAACTTGATTCTTAAATAAACAAAATGAAACAACAATCAGCAACAACAACAAAACTCTAACACAGATAGTTCTGAGGATCAGACAGAAGATTATCATCTCCCCAATCTCTTCTTTTTAAAATTGTTCACGCTTTTGCAAGAGATAATGTTGTCCTATACTGCTGGAACTGTTTCTCCAAACACCTTACTTCAACCCTGCTATGAACACTATACATTTGGCATATGTTGTAACAGCTCCATTTTTTCCTATAAAATGACAAGTGACTGTACCTTCTCTTCTCACAATGGGAAGGTCTACTGTGCAGGAATGACCATGATTCCCTCTTAAGAAATGTGTTTGTGACAAAATAGTTGTACTGCACAGAACAGCTGAACTTAGGCATTCCTTATAAAAATACCGAAATCCAACACAAAACTGAATTTAAGAGAAACCATATTAATTTATTGTAGAATATTATAATGATTTAATATTTTCCTCTCAAAAGATGATAGAAACGATAACAAATAAAAATTAAATAAACAAGCTAATAGTTAAAAGAATGGTATCCTATGTATACACCTTGGAGAGGGCTCCTCACATTAGGGCATAGCTTACTGAAGAGGTATATATAATCCCATATAATCAAGACCTCTAAATATAAATATATAAGTATATAGTTATATAGAATCACACATATAGAGTACAGATAAAATTATATAGAGAGAACATATATGGCATATATATTCAAAATTTTATACCAATAAATAATTTATATTACCAATTACCAACATTTAATTTATACCACTATTTTCTATATAGATATATCTTCTAGAAAAGAGAAACATCTATTGTGCAAGTGAAGTGATGGGAAATGTTAATATTTTTAGTACATATTTTCTTTCATGTATTCCCAATAAAATATAACATATTCATTAACATGGTAGAGCAAACTCTCTGTTGCATCTTGTATTTTAACTGTGTAAGAAAGGCATGTTGATGAATTTCAAAGTCAAATGAACATTGGAGACAGTAATCCACATAGCAAAATACTGCATCATTATCAATGTCGCTTTAAGGTTGTCAATTCATTTTTAATTTATTAATTAATCATCCAATTATGCTTGCATATTGCTAAACAGTGGAAACGCTATGTGAATCCCCTCAAATTTCCAGCTGTTCTATGATTTTTCCTTTTTCTTCTTCCTTCCTTTTTCCCTCCTCTCCAGTTCTCTCTGTCTCTATTTCTGTCTTAAATAATGCAATTGTTTTGCAGTCTGTTATCAAGAATAAATAAAGCAGGAATTATGTCACAAAGTTTTTGATATCATAATTATTATATGGACTTCTGGGAATACTGTTTATGAATTATTTTTCATATTATGCAGGACAAAAATTTGCAACTAAGGTGATAAAAGGAGTCATAATATTAAACATAGGGTAAAATGTGAATGCCCAAAAAACTTGGAAGCAGATGAAATTAGAATCTTTCCCCCTCTTTGAAAGTGTCTGCCTGAGGCCTCATAGCTGAGCACTTCCCTGAAATGGTAATTGATCAATGGAAGAAAAAAGAAGTGATCTCCTGTCATGAAAATTTAACAGTTCTTAGAACATACTTGGGATTAGACATTTCAGACTGAAATCTCAATGTTTACTTGCCCCTCTGGAGAACGTTTAAATGGATACCCAAGAGAATATGAACCCCCATCTTCACTGACCTGATGAAAATTACATAACAGTTATTTGATATCTTGGGACTGTTTTTATGTTGTGGACAACACAAAAAGCATTAAGTATGGTTAACTGTCTTCTAAACGGGCCTTGATTAAACTCTACATAAGGCGTATTTGGTCAGTGAGTCAAAAACCTTTGTAGACTCTTAGATTACAGCCACATTTTCTGCAATATTGTAACATCCCATCTAATAATATTTGTTTGCCATTATCTGGGAGTGTTTTTAATATGTCTTTACTTGATATATTTATTTAATAGCTACTATATTTAGAAGAAAATTATCACATAGATTAGAAGGGCTGAATCTCGCAAACATCTCATTCCAGCAATGCACAGCTCTTCTCTTTCTATTAAACTGTGTAACAGCTCACTGACTCAAATCATTTAGTTATCATTAAACGAGGGAATTGCTGTGGCATATATCTTAAAAAAATCAAGCCGAAAATCCTTTACTCTCTGGAGTAATTCAATGAGTCGTCACAATATGACAACTGTGTGATTTCTTGCCAAAAAAAAAAAAAAAAGCAGCAGAAGCAGCCATTTTGTGAAGCACAAAAATTATAGATTTCATTTCAAAAAGATTGAAGACCTCTGAAAACACTTCATTTACAGAAACTCTGATTCTGAAGTCTATACAAACTAAATAAATGAGGGTTTGGGGAATAAATAAATAAGGTGGGTTACATTTAAAAGAAAAACCTGAATCAACAGTAAACAAAGTTTAAACAACCTTTCAGCAAAATGCAGAAGGATGAGAGAAATTTGGGTATAAATTTAAAACAATTTCATGTCCAAGTCGAATGTGTGAGAATTCCATCTAGAAAACATCAGAAAGGACAGCTAAACTGTAACCAATTCCACATTTGTAGATGAAATTTGTGGTTAAACCTTCATAACACAGCAGAAAACCTAACTTAAGTGGAACTTCTGAAAACACAGAACTTCTGCTCTCTGTGTCAGCTGAAGCAAGTAGTGCTCATTTGATTTGATTGTTCTATTCAAAACATGTTCAACCATAGCCATGAAATTCACTATGGGTTTCAATAAAATATTTTAAATCATCTTGTTCATATTGTTTCAGACTTGGCTTTCTTTTAAAATTGTCCCAGGTGGGGAATTTTTTGCACCATTGAAGCTGAGACATCCTGTTGATATCTGTGCTAAGAGATCGTCATTCCCTAAAAACCGTGCAGTGGGCAAAAGTTGTTCTTAAAGGAAGGTCATGCAAAGCTTCTTCAAGAATTAGAGTTTCTTCTCGTGAATATGAAATAAGAAGTGCCTCTCTTCCCATTTTATTTAGCTATGCAAAGGCTATCTCTCCCTGATGACCTGACACAGACCCAGCCAACACCATCCATAATGAAAATCAATGGCACCAAGTCACTAAACAATTACTCCGTCTTCTTTAAAAATGCACAAGTCTTCAAAAAACAAGGATTTAGAGACTGATTAATTTGCCATTTGTCTAGGAGATTGCACTAGCTGCATTATTTAAGAAATGCCCGTCTTTGGGCCATCGGAAGCTGAAACAAGATCAAAGATTTGAGAGTCACCAGTTCCCATGAAGGGCATTTGCTGACAGTATGAAAGGCTGCCAGAATTTGTGCCCTGGGTCTGAAGCACTCAGAATCTTTTTCACGCATAAGACCACAATGAGTTGCAGCTTTTCCACATATACAATACAGAAAAGTAATGATTATCTTCTCCCCCTTTATTTTTATCATTTCTATATCATTCCTTAACACAAACTCTCAATCTCATCATTTCCACTCCAGTAGAAGTGGTAGAAAAATTTACAGAGGTATTATATTGTGTGTGTTTTCCCTCCCCTCCTTCTACTGGCCCCATTCCAAGAGGGTAGCCACATATTTTTCAATTTTTTTTAAAGCTTAGGTGTTAAATTGATTAAAAGTTATTTTCAGAGCACGAAGAAGGAACTGCTAGAAACATTTTTTTAATAAAATTTTATAATAACTGAAATTATTTTATTAGAAACAACCTTTATGAGCAACAGAAAACTGTGGGAAGAAATTTCTCTGAGACTAAAGAGGAAGAAGAAGGAGGTGAGAGAGTGTAGACACCACATGCTTTTCTGGGCAGTTCCCCAGGAAATTGGAAAAGAGGGCCTCCGGAAGAAGACGATAGAAACATAGAACAGGGTTTGCTAACTAAGTTCATATATTTGCTGACACTATACTGCTTCCTAAATTTTGTCCATGGTCAGAGAGACAACAAGTGTGCAAGAAAGAGTTTCTGAAGCCTTGTGAAACAAGTAAAAGGATGTGCCTAAAATGTGACAATGATACCAAGTGAGGGCTGAATTCAAACCCACATGCTCTGACTAAACCTATCCCATTCTTTCCCTTGTGCCATGTTACCATCATAGAGGAGCCCTGCAAGATCACGATGAGGAGAGAGACCATAGCCTCTTTTTAACAAAGTCAGAGTGTGCAAGACATATGTCATTAAATATTAATGGAATAAAGAGGGCATACCAAACTAACTGGCATGAGAAAACTTAATGGGGAAGCCTGACCCCAGTGACCATGAGCTATGTCTCAACTTTCTGTAGAAATGGTTACTCAGAACAGAAGGTTTCTGAAGCTTATCATAGATGCAGTTACAGTAGCATTTAAATACTAGAAAAGTGATTTCTTATCATTTGTCATTTCCATATTAATATGCTGGGTGTTAAAAATAAAGTTGTAACTTTTTTTTAGAAGCTAATTTGATTGCCACAAATTTATTTTAGTTCCAATGATGTGTTGGTGGAGCCAAAAATATTCTGTTTATCCAACAAGATGAGAGTCAGACTGCTGCTTTTCAGTACTTGGTGTCTGTGTCCTCTGCTTGATCATATGCACTGGCAGATGCTCCAGTGCTACCCAGATGGAAGTCACCTAACATCTCGTATATCTTATATTTTTGCCACTGACATCTGATAAATGTAGAACTGTCACTCTATGCCAATAACAGGACTCATACTAAAATTAATAAATACATTGGGAGTGAATATATAATAACCTATTTTTTACTTTCTTTTAGAGCAAATGGTATACCTTTATCATGACAGTATTGTAAACTATACAAAAGGTTCATACGGCACACAAACTATAGATAAAGTACTTACAAACATTAACCCTTTCAAAGAAAGTACAGGAACATCTAGAACACATATGCTAATATCCAATACAATAAGTTAAAGTACAGAAAATTGCTGATGCTTTTATGCACATCATATTTAGGTTTCCCTAAAAGTAAAATTATAGTTATATTACTGGCAAGATTTTCCTATACTTCTATATAAATGTATCTTATGTTCTTGCATTGATTAAAAATAAATCCCAGTGCCTAACATAGACAAATCCTCTATGAAATAAAGTTTAACATTTCTTAATTGATACATACTCTATAATAAGTTTGCATGTAGTTATGGTTATGTGTGTTATCACAGTGTAGAATCTCATAATATTAAATGACCTTACAGGGAAACCTAACCCATTCATACGTAGTTCCTTAACTTTTCGACAATGTCTACTGCTAACTGTATTAACATGGTTTTAAATTTTCTTTATTTTATTATGTCTTGACATCTTAGGGCTTTGTAAACTCAGAGGGGGATCTCCCCTTTCAGGGATAGCTAAATCCCAGAGATAGCAAATAAACATTGCCAGTAAACATACCTTTTAAATGTAAACCAACCAATCCTAAGTGAATATTCCTGGTCTGTCTCCTTTTATCCGAAACCTGCAATCCCAGGTCACTATCCTCCTGCCTTAAATCACTCCAGGGCCAGGTATCAGACAACTAGCAACCACCCATACAGTCCAGAAACCACTGGTATTATTCAAACTATCCAATCCTAAACCTGTTCAGCTTGTCTACTTTACTTTGCCTATTTCTTCCCATGAAAACCACAAATAAGCCTCTGGCTAATGACAGCTCATTTGATTCCTGACAAACTGGTGCTTCCCCACGTGGCCCTGAGTGGTGTGGCATGCCTCTTCCTCCTGGAAACTGTGAATAGCAAATTGTTCTTTCAGTGGAAATAGTCTCCTGATCTGTTGGCCTCACCATAACTGAATAAAAACAAAATTCTGAGTACATCTTAACAAACTAATCAAATCCATTTTCTTTCAAAAAATTTTAAGTTCACCTCAGTTCTATGCATGGAAAAGTTGGATGTACATGATGTGAAGCTTATGGTTCTATGGAAGAGAGCTAGTAAGGAACAACAGAGAAAAGCAAATCTTTCTTGAAGGCAGAAATATTTAGATTCTAATCTTGGCTCTGAAACTTACTTGTTAATTAAGTATTTGACAATATGTTAACTGTATACATTTTCTTATACACTTTCTCCTCTGCAAAATGGTGATTTCTACTTGCAAGGATAGTTGTTAATTTACAAATTGGCCAGCACACATTAAATGCTCAAAACCATAGATTTTTATTCCCAAATTAAGTAATTAAATACCACTTGAAATTGGAACAGTTTTCAATGCCCCTTAATTTTTAATTACATATTTATGTGTCCTCAATTTATTAAAACAATTAATACAAAATTTTATAAAGAAAAGATAAATACCCACCTGCCCCTCCCAATGCCACAGTTCATCTTACCCTTATGTTAATACCTGGTAACTAATCCTTCAACACTTTTTTCAAAGGAAAAATTGAATAATTTAGATTTAAAAATCACAAAGTGTTGATCAGGAAAGGCTCTTCTTTACAGAGTAATGCCAGCTAATAGATGTAAAAAGAATGACAGAATTATTAAATTATCAATTTCCAATCCCCAACATTGTTTCAGTCATGGTTCATCAGTGCATTGAAAACCTCTGGATTAAAAAATGCTTGAGGGAAAAGATATTCCCACAGTGCCAAGCTATCAACCCAGAGATTATTCGTAAACCACATAGGGGAATATCAGAACTTCTAAAATAAGGAAACCTACAGGTTATCACTTTAAACAAGTAATCCAACTTAGCATCACGAATATCCTGACAAGCTGACGTATGTGCCTCCTGATGTGATACAATTATAAACTGCCTCCTATGAAGAAAGCAGTTTTGTGAAAAAAGTTTAACTTGAAAATAACCAAGCCTTTAAAACTATTTTTTCTGCTTACAGAAAATAAAGATGGATAGAGTTACATATTACATGACACCACTGGAAACCAGACAAATCAGGACTGTGGGGCATTCTAAAATACCTCGGTTTCTTTAAAAGGCAATGGCATTTTAAAAAAGGGGGAGTACGTTTTAGATTAAAGGGATTAAGGGAAAATTTTAAAAAAATATATGTTGGAGACTCCCTGTACTTTCCATTCAATTTTGCTATAAACCTAAGACTGCTCTAGAAAATAAAATTTATTAATTAAAAATGTAATATGTGGACCTTGGTTGGATTCTAGTTTGGAAAATAAATGAAAGATAATTGAGAAAATTTGAATATTTTGTCGATATTAGGTTATACTATATACTTGTTAATTTTCTCAGTTGTGATAATTATATGTCTTATCCATAATTAATTATATAGGAGAAAGTCCTTTTCCTTAGGATATGCATGCTGAAGGATTTAGAGACAAAGTGTACTTATATCTGCAATTTCTTTTCAAATAGTTCAGCAACAAAAACAACTATAGCTCTGTGTGTGTGTGTACACATAGAAATAAAGCAAATAGATTAAAATTCTAAGTATTGGGGCTTCCCTGGTGGCGCTGTAGTTAAGAATCTGCCTGCCAATGCAGGGGACACAGGTTTGAGCCCTGGTCCGGGAAGATCCCACATGCCATGGAGGAACTAAGCCCGTGTGCCACAACTACTGAGCCTGTGCTCTAGAGCCAGTGAGCCACAACTACTGAAGCTTGCGTGCCTAGAGCCTGTGCTCCGCAACAAGAGAAGCCCGCGCACCGCAACGAAGAGTATCCCCCGCTTACCGCAACTAGAGAAAGCCCGTGCACAGCAATGAAGACCCAACACAGCCATAAATAAATAAATAAATAAAATTCTAACTATTGTTATTGCTTAGGTGGGCTCTATAGGGATGTCTATAGTGCTTTTCTTTAAACTTTTCTGAATTTTTGAAATTTTTATAATAAAAAGATGGGAAAACCACCCTTGCAGATTATCCTATGTACCTGAAAGTGGCTCAGACTTTGCAAAGACTGTGGCTCTACAGACAGGTCTTCTGCCTGCATCTGTACCACAAAAGTAAAACAACCATCTAATTTCTGTGGCTTTGGGGGTCTGGATGTTCTAATTGTTTATTTGTATTTTATTGACTTACTACTTCTCTTTTTTGCACCTATCGTCCTAAAGAAAACAGACAGCTGTGAGAATGATAGGATAATCTCAGAAGCGTTGGAGTATGAAACAGAAGCTGCTTCCTGCCTTGTATTCTACTAAAATCTGGTTAAACTATGATAAAATAAAACATCACCAAGATGAAACTGTAAGTACTAAAATCTGGGGACCATAGGTGTTTCCATCCTAATACAAGCAAGTACTGCTCCACTAGGTTTTTCATCTTCTTTAATAGCACATTCAGTCACTTATAAGGGCCTGACACATTATTTTCTTTGAGTTGTGTTTTCTAAAAGTGCCTATGTTTACATCCCTTAATTGTGCAGAATTCCCTTCAAGTTTATGATCTCTTCTATGGAGTTGGACACTAATTGGTAGCTCTGTCAAACAATTGCTAGAATTTTTTTTTCCCCCACTCTTATGGAGAGACACCTCAGTTCTAGGCCAAGCTTGCATCCTTTGCTTCCTTTTCTTTTGTTTCCCTTGGCTCCAGATACTGCAAACTTTAGGTCATTTGTCATTTTTACCAATTAAAACAATGAGCTGTGCCCAATTAAAAGGGCTGCTACCCCTTTAAGTACATATTTAATAATTCATGCACGAAACAGAGATAGGACTTTCCTTTCCCTGGCTGGAATAAACAAAATTTCCTCAGAGATTGCTTTGGTGTTATATCTAGATAATGCTTTAGGATTACAATCTAAATCATCCTGGAATAACTGTGCTAGAATTACTACGATACATCATTCTAATGTACAGGCCTGCAGTATAATGTCACTGTTGGGTACTCCAATAAAACCAGTGGGTCCCAGAACTAGATCTGCACCAGAAAGGCCTTGAAGATTGCCAGGATATACATTGTTAGAAGAGAATTTGCAGATTCGTCACCACACAAAAACATGGACATCATAGCGGGTAAATAGGAATAATTTTACAACTGAGGCGAAAAAGCAGACTGTAGTTATAAGTTCATGCCTATAAAACTGAAAATAATGCAAGAACTCTTGGATGCTAAAAGCAAGTGATCTTGGCTTAATAAAACTGACACACATTCACCTGAATTTGAAATCTGGATCAATTACCCTTCGGTTAAATGATTCAACTTCTCCTCATATTTGGCTAGAATTATGGCAGTGGGTAACAGAATGGTCTAGATTTTGGAGTTAGAGATTTGGCTTTATTTCCTGCTCCACCACCTTCTAGGTGTATAATCATGGACTACACATGTACCACTCTGTAATTCAGTGTTCTTACCTCTAAAGTGAAGACATTAGGTTGGCCAAAAGGTTCATTTGGTTTTAAGTAAAAATAAAAGACACATTTTTCATTTTCACCAAGAATTTTACTGAACAATGTACTCACTAACTGAACGAACTTTTTGGCCACCCCAAGAACAAAAGTTAAATTTCATCCTGGCAAAATAGGATTAAATAAAATATCTGTAATTCTCCTGACAGTAGGGTTTCAATATGTATGTTTAAATTATTAATATGTGTGGGCACAACATTCTTTGCCCAACTGTAATAACTCACTTAACACCCACTGGTGCCAAAAATGTCCACTGATATTTTCAGAAAATTCTTCTTTCATATGCAAATATATTCCCTATTGAAAATCCTTCAGTGACTGCTGACTGCCCTTAAAATAAAGTCATATTTGGCTAGCACCTTTTATATGACTTTTGTCATCTACACTTTCTCTCTCCAGCCCTATTTTTAAAAATTCTCTCCAGAATCATGCTAAATTTCTATTTTTTTTAAATAGGATTCATACTCCCACTCAATTTCTAAGACCTTGTATGACCCATGCTCTCCTGTTCTCTCTCAGCTTCAGAAGTAGTCTTTCTGCCTGAAAATTCTTCCTCAGCCTGCCCATCAGGCTACTGTCTACTTGGCCTTCAAATCTCTATCTAGATACAACTTAATTTGGGATCCCTTTTCTCATTCTTCAGGTCCAAATTAGGTTCTACTGCTAAGCATCCCCATAGCTCTTAGAGCACACCTATAGCACTATACCTCTGCTATCATGCAATATTATAAGCCTATTTTTCTCTACCACTATACTGGAAGCTCCATTAATAACCCATGAAAGATTATTTCTGTTAAGTTCATGTTATATCCCCAATACTTAGGGATGTAATCATCACACAGTATACAGAGAAGGTATTGTTGAATAAATGAATACCACAAGTTTCACAGATATTGCATTAAATGTTAGCAGCAATTGGGATATTTTAGTATCTAGTATGATTCATGGTGACTAACACAAAGCAAACTTACTTTGTCTCTCACTGTTCTTTTAAATGTTATTCAGATGGAAATTTTCCATACTCCTGGATGAAAACTCTGGCAAAGCCATTATTTCTCTGATTCGTTTTAAGTAATAGAAAGCCTTACAGTCACTCTGTCACCAGTTACTTGTATAATTCAGTAATTAAATGTCCAGTCTAATGAAAGAGTCAACACTTTCAATACAATTTTAAGTTATAGTTACTCCCCTTTGCCCCAGCTACACCTGCAGCCGCTTGAGAAGTCCCTAGAAGATAGGCTTCCACTTTCTTGATTACATCCTACCCCACTCACCTGATGATTAAAAGGGCTTGGGTAGTAAAATATAAACAGAGCTAGGCTATTTTCACTTGCCTGTTCATTGCTGTCTGCTGATCTTCTGCATTCTACACCTGGCTGATTTAAAGCTGACTCCCTTTCTCCCTTTCGAGGTGTATGTGTGTGCATGTGTGCTGTGGCGGCTATCGAAAAACTCTAACGGTACTTCCTAGGCTGAGAGTGATGGATTTTCCTACAGCTGGCCCTCTTCCTCAGCCCTGACTTTTGCTTATTCAGTCAGACCCTTTAGAGGTTCCATCACCCCTAACAGCTTCTCCTGGACTACTGATTCTCTAGGGCTCCATGCGAATTCTTTCAGACAGGTGGCCCATATCTGGTTCTTGAGAAATACTCTCTCTTGACTTCAGATGACATAGAAAGCAACCTAAAACTCTTGCTCTCAGGAGAAGGGATAAAGATATCCAAGGCTCAGCTCGCTCTTTCTTTTGAAAACAATTATACAGCTTTATTAAGATATAATAGACATATAACACTGTGTAAGTTTAAGGTGTACGACCTGTTGATTTGATACATTTAATGCCAAATTATTTCCACTGTATCATTAGCTAACATCTCTGTCCCATCATATAATTACCATTTCTTTTTGAGAGAACATTTAGTGATCTATTCTCTTAGCAATTTTCAAGTACATAATACAGTGTTATTAGGTATAATCATCCTGCTGTGCATGAGATTCCCTGAATTTGTTAATCTTATAAATAGATGACTGTATCCTTTAACAAATATCCCCCCATTTCCCTCATCCCTGATAAACACCACTTCACTCTGTTTCTCTCAACTTGGCGTTTTTAGATTCCACATATAACTAATAAACAGTATTTGTCTTTCTCTAATTTCACTTAGCATAATGTCCTCAAGTTTCATACAAGTTGTTGCAAATGGCAGGATTTCCTTCTTTCTCGTGGGCAAATAATATTCCTCTGTGTGTGTGTGTGTGTGTGTGTGTGTGTGTGTGTGTGTGTGTATGTACACCACATCATCTTTATCTATTCATCCACCGATGGGCGTTCAGGTTGTTTCCTATCTTGGCTATGCTGAACAATGCTGCAGTGAATATGGGGGTGAAGTTATCTCTTTAAGAACCTGTTTTCAGTTCCTTTGGCTATATACCCAGAAGTGGAATAGCTGGATCATATAGTATTTTTAATTTCTGAGGATCTTCTGTACTGTTTTCCATAGTGACTACACCAATTTACTATTCCCGTCAACAGTGAACAAGAGTTACCCTTCTCCACATCCTCATTAACAACACCTATCTCTTGTCTTTTTATGATTCAAGGCTGTTTTTTTCTAAATAATCTTAAATTCTCTTGAATCTTCACATGCACAATTTTAAATCCTTAGTGTGAAAGAAAACTTAGACATGTGATGAGGTTTTATTACATCCTTTTTTTGCTAATTTTATAAGATTTCCTTTTCTCAACTCATTTTGGCATATGATGTCTATTATTTTTCATCTCATTCTAAACTTAGAGTTTAATATTCCATTATACCAGTTTCTCTAACAAAGACAGAAGGACTGTGAGAACATGAAGTTGAAAACATTTATTTGGTTCAGTTTTGGGGGATGGGCTTATGTGGGCAGAACAAGTAGTCTATCTGGGAACCCTGGCATTTGGTTCAGGTCAAAAGGAGATGTCTGTGTGGACGGACAGAGAAAAGCACAGCAGGAAAAATTCCTGTGGAGTGTAGGAAATTTATACTAGATAATCTCTAGTCTAAACTTGTAATTTCAAGGGGCTTATATTGAAAAAGCAAACAAACAAACAAACAGAAATGAGGAAACTGAGGAGCCAACTACCAAATAGATTTGATGGTAAAATTCTGTTGAGACCCTCATTCATTTCAAATGAACATAATATATTGAAGTTAGAATTACACAATTTAAAACTTAGGAACTTATTTCAGTATATAGCTTATTACCAGTGCTTTACAAAGCTTTCACAGGCTAATTCTGCAAGCAATTCAATACACCTTGTCCCTCATACTGGGCATTCTTACTGCTGCTTTTGTTTTGTTTTTTTTTTAACCTGTGTTACCATTAGCATAGACTAACCTGCATCATTTCCAAACACCAGTGGCAACTATTATAAGCCTTTAAGACGCAGGTTCTTTATACACTGACGTTTTCTCATTTGCAATTAATAAGGTAAGTCCTTGTAAGTATTCAATGAAAATAAATGTTTTGGTCCTTAAATTTTCTGGTAATTAAAAATTTGTTACAATCTCAAATATGTCTGTATTTGTTTTAGGGGTGATGATTTTTCCCAGAGGCACCAACAATCTTGTACTAAAAGTCTATGGGAAATAAGGTTCCATACACAATTATTCCTTGCACTGGAATTTTTCAGAAACATCTTTTATAGTAGAAACTTATTGTTTTGACTGTCAAGACAGCCTCCTTTGGGAGCAAATGTCTTCCATTCTCTGGGAACGGCCTTTCCCTTTGTCTGCATGGTCACAGGTATACTCAGAATACTTGGCTTTTCACTTTTTTTGGCCACAACTGGATGCGCATCTGTCCTAAGTTGGGCTAACCAATGTTTGGTTTGGAGATTTGGAATGTAGACTTAATAATTCCTTTTATGTGACTGCGTATTTAAAGAGGGAAGATTTTTTTTAAACTGAAATATGGAAAGCATCTATTTGTGACCACCTAGAGGGGTGGGATAGGGAGGGTGGGAGGGAGATGCAAGAGGGAGGAGATATGGGGACATATGTATTTGTATAGGTGATTCATTTTGTTATAAAGCAGAAACTAACACACCATTGTAAAGCTATTATACTCCAATAAAGATGTTAAAAGTAAAAGAAGTATATATATGGTCTGTATGAAGAGAACAGAAGGGGTTGTATGGAGGAATAATGCAAATGAGAGATTGATGGATGGATGGATGGATTTTCCTATGTACCAGGCTAAAATCTGTTTCTATGGCTTAATTGTATCCTGTTCCTTAGATAGTTAGAGATGTTCCTTTTGTCTTGCTAAGAAATGTCTCTTTTTGGTTAAACCAACTACACTGTGTTTACTGTGAAATCAAGAGAACAAACAAAAACATTCCTAAGGTGCTATATACCCATTCTGGAAGGCAGGTTCTAAGGTCACCTAATAATCATAGCATCAGCATGGGTCCATCCTAAGTCCCAAACTTTTATTCTTACTGTTTTACAAGCACATAATATAACCAAAAAATGGCATATAAATTCTAGCTTGTTGAGTCTAGGAATATAGAAAATATCTATCATTTCCCTGAAAGCTATAGATTTTTTTATAGGTCTCTATTTGGAATTTTGAATTGACAAAACTGGATAAAATACATATCGCCTGAAAATTCCGAGGCACAGCCTCTGTGAAGTATACCCTAAGACAAATGTTTTATAATTCAAGCTATTCCATAAATCCTCATTGTCAACCAAAAACCACTTGCAAAAAAGAGTAATAAGTAATAATTAATGCAGTTTCCTATTCTTCAAATGTCTACAATTCAGGCTGTTTTATTAATACTTTCTGTCTCTCTACTCAGCATATTCTTACCATCCCCAGGGGATACTAAGTTTTACATTCACAGCTAGTTCAATACCTTTCTTCTCATCATCTTTATTTGTGGTTTTATTGTTGAAGCTATCTGTTGAGTATTCGATTCTCATCACTCAAACATGCCCACTACTGCATGTATAATAAGCATATGCAGACTGCTGACATGCTTGATTTACAAACGTCTTTACTAGGCCTCCAGGTAATCACAGAAAGCCCCCCATGCCCAAGCCTCTGCCCTTTCATTCCTCATTACTTAATGGAGAAAACAGATTGATCTGTTGTCTGACAATCTGTCATCCTCCACAGCCTGCTGGTGTCAATCAGGGGTAGGGGACAGACATTCATCAGAACAACCTGGACCCCGTCATTAAAAGTGGATGTGTATTTCCTATGAAGTTGATCTGGAACCTGAGCACCCACAAAACGGGCGGTAAACAGGACACCTCTGAAGGTCAATTGAAGGTAACTATTAGCTATTTAAGGACAGAAACACCACTTTGTTCAAACTCATGGTTGTGTCTCCTTTAGATGAAAGGCAGAACAGAAGAGAAGAGAAGGAAAGAAGAGGAGAGGAAACACAAGTGACGTCTGAGAACTGTGAACTGAGTAACTGTCAAATTCTTTAGGGTTTAAATGTGACTGTTATGGTGACATGTGGGGATGAATTGGCTACAATTCTAAATGAAAAATAAGTCATTCAGCCTACTCTAATAAGGCTGTCTTTTATAAGTGACAATTGCAAAATTATACCCTTTAATAGCACTATATGATAATAGTAAAGGACCAGCAAAACTTCAGAAAAAAAAAAAAACTTCAGGGAAAAAAATGAATTAAAATAGTTTAAAATTATATTTGTTTCAGAATAGAGTTAATAGTAGGTAACATTAAAAGATCTTCTGTCTAAAAACATTTGTACATTACTTAGATCTCAAACACAGTTCATTAGCAATCAATTTTTTACTGCAGTTGCAATTACTTGGAAATTTCAATATTGCTATGAAAACAATAATTTCTCTTAAACATCGTTTGAGAAATATTTATTAAATTGGTTAAATATTTTCATTGTGTGGTAGGTTTTCTAATAGTGAAATATTAGTCCGTTTCTTCTCTGGTTCGACGCCAATAAACAAGTCAATGACAAGATGAATTGAAAAAATACTACCCTATCACTGAGCTGGTGATTACTTGTTTAAATTGTGTTTCCTATGGATGTCTCTTAATTATATAATTTATTGACTAACCTAAAAAAATAATAAAACTTGTAACTACAATGAATTTTGAAATGTTATTAGTTACACGTATTTAGTTTCCTTTAGTCATTCACTGAAAAGGACAATTAAAGAGTCTCCTACCTCTAGTCATTCCTTCACTCATGCATTTGCCCATCAATTCAGCAAACATTCACCTAACCCTATTAACTTCTAGACACCATACTCAGATCTGAATGCACAGTGATGAATGAAAAGGACAAGATCTCTCAGCCTTAATGGAATTGTAAACCGAGGGAATGAAAGAGAAAATAAGCAAGTCCTAACAAATGTATGATTAAATTTTGTGAACTGTGATGAATGCAGTGGAAGGGGGCTGTGAGAAAGAAAAGTGATTTGGAGGAGCAGGTACCTTAAAGAGAAAACCAGGTTCCTACTCTTTGAGATTCAATTTAAGCAAAGAACTGAAGAATAAGAAAGATCCAGGATATAAAGAGCAAAGGAGAACATTCCAGCTGGAAGAAACACCATAAATGAAGGCCCTGAAGCTTGTTCAGCATTTAGTGATAAGGGAGAGTTTCCTAAGATGAAGCAGGCAGGGTGAAGGATTCGGATTATCATTGTTCTGTGATATAAATCAAGGACGGTTGTTAATCAAATGCCAGTCTCTCATACATATGCATATACATGCACACACACATACAGATCTAGTGGGTATATTAATTGACATAATCCTTTACCTGTTTTAAAAAGCAGTAAAATCATACATTCACACTAAAACAAAAATCCCATAACTGGTAGAAAAAAATGATCATGAAACAAATACATAAAATTATACCAAAGGTGTTTGTTGCAGCACTGTTTATGAAGATAATAATTAGGGAAAATCCAAATTTTCAATATTATTAAAGGATTCATTTGAACTAACAATAAAAATCAAAAAAAAAAATACAATAAAAATCAAAAGTATAATTATTTATATATTACATATTTATATTTATTATTTATATTATAAAGCCAATAAGAATACCTCATATTAACATTTATGAGGCATGGCCAAAGTGCATGCTTAGACAAATATATAGACTTAAATTACTATATTCTTTATAACTAGAAAAAATGTGAAATGCCTGAATGAGATTGACCAAACAAATTATGATATATCCACCTTAAGGTGGATTCTTAAGAAAAATAGTGTCTTGTTTCATATATATATGATATATACATATTTCAAATTCAAAAATATGATGAACGTTTAAGAGACAAGCGTTCTTTATTGATCGGGGGAAGGGGGAACTTAAAAGTATAAATTCCTAATAATTGTTTCTGCTTTAATCTTGGTTAAATCTAAATACAATACGGGCCTCAACAAGTAAGGAGGAATGGCATCCGAGAAACAAAAAAATTAGCATTCAATAACCTACATGCAAGATAAAAATAAAACCTCAGAGTGGCTGTTCCCATCCCCACCTTTTTATGTTGCAGATCCGGCACATTTGGATTCTATGGGTGCAGTATAAACCTAAAATGTCCCCTGAATGACAATCTGTCTTGCCTCTGTGCGTGGAGCTCTGAATTCATGCAGGGTGTCTCATTAAAAGCTTTTAAATTATAGTTGACAATCAATCCATTGCATGCAAAGGAAGAAATTTAGCCCTAATATGTTCAGAAATGTATAAGAAGCTATAAAAAAAAAAAAAAACTAGAAGGAGAAAAACTATATGCCAAGACACTCAGTATAATTCAATTAAGTTTAATTAAATTCAATGAATAATATACTTGTAGAGATTAGGAAAATGGAATGCCATATTATTTAAATATATTTAAATCCAAGGAATTGCAAAGATTCACTGTTTTTTGCATGTACTATTGTTGATAGTAACTCTACTAGGCAACTAGAAACCATCATTGTTTTGTCACAGGCCTGATGAACACATTGTAGAGAATCCAGGGTTGCTTACTCTCTAATTTTAAATGTTTTCAACATATAACTATGTTGTATTTAGTTTAATTTACAAGAAATACACTCATGTAAATGAACAAATCCACACGGGTAACCAATGACTGTGAGGTATACAGGCATTCAATTTATATGCAATATATATACAGATTATTCTCAGATGTTTATCTCCATTTTTGATCTTTTCCCTGAACCCATAATCTTTACCACCTGTTCAATATTTCTCTTTGCAAGTCCCAAATTACATTGATTTTTCCTTAAAACTTCATTTCCCATATTTCAGTCAGCAGTTGGCTCTGCACCCATGTAGATAATCAGGCCAGAAATTTGAGGTATCAACCTTGATTCCTCCATCTCTTTTTGATTCTACATCCTGTCAATCATCAAATTTAATTAATATTATCCCATGACTAGATTGAGTCCAATTATTTCTCACAAGTCTTCCATTTCTCCCAACTTAATAAAAGCCACAATATTTTCCTATTTGACTATTTGAATAACCTCTCCATGTTCTTTGCCTCCTGAAAATCCATTTTCTACCCTAAAGCCAAATCTATTTTGAACTCCATTGGTTAAAAAATCTATCAATGACAAGGCTTTACCCTAACAATGAAGGTCAGACTCTCCCAAAATCTCAGTTTAAATGTTCATTCCTTGTCTACTATAACCTCCTTTCATATACAGCTTTTAAAATGGATGGTACACTAAAAGGCAGTAAATAAAAATATAAATGTGTGGCAATGTTGATCTTCCTAATGCTCTGGGAGGCCTGGTTAGCTATGAACAGCTAGGGCCCCCAGATCAGTTACTTCTTACAAGCATTATAACCTATCTGCCACAGTACTTTGAAAAGTTTAGAAAGACCTGCTTTTGTACAGTGACTTGAACAACTCTCTTAGAGTGTCTGGAACAACTCTCCAATGTTTCCATCATTCTCATCCTCTCTTAGAGGCCATTTCTCTTCTTATTTAGATTCTTACCTAGATTATCCTTGTTATTCATAAGTCAATACTAGAATCACTCCCTTGCCCTTCTCTCTCTCAGAATTAGCCCACTCAACAAAAAAAATCTAAACTTAATCAACCCAACTCTCCATTAACTTAATGCCTATAACCAGACAGCTGAGCATGGCTGGAGATCAAACAGATTAACTATAATAACAAGCCTTTACCTTAACTGCCAGACCATCAAACTTTACTACCTTTCCCTGCATTTCCATAATCTCTAGTTAATAGCTGTGCAGTTTTCCGAGCACCACTTATTGAAGAGATTGTCTTTTCTCCATTGTATATCCTTGCCTCCTTTGTCATAGATTAGTTGACCATAGGTGAGTGGGTTTATCTCTGGGCTTTCTATCTTGTTCCATTGATCTATGTTTCTGTTTTTGCAGGGGACACGGGTTCGAGCCCTGGTCTGGGAAGATCCCACATGCCGCGGAGCAACTAGGCCTGTGAGCCACAACTACTGAGCCTGTGCGTCTGGAGCCTGTGCTCCCCAACAAGAGAGGCCGCGATAGTGAGAGGCCTGCGCACCGCGATGAAGAGCGGCCCCCGCTTGCCACAACTAGAGAAAGCCCTCGTACAGAAATGAAGACCCAACACAGCCAAAAATTAAAAAAAAAAAAAAAAAGATGTTACAGCGGACTCAGCATAGAAACAGACTAAAGAGAAACAGTAATATGTTTTAAGATATATAATATAATCTCTTAACCGATTTGATTTGTTTGTGTTCCAAGAGAAATGCATCCACGTTGAGATGTCTCAACATATTAATGTCTCAGACTAAAGTAAAACATTAAGCACTAGAATGGTTGCAGGTAAGTCATCTATGTGATATAGTTTCATTAGTGTCAGGTAGGTTGTTAAACACTCTTCAAACAGTTGACTGCTGCTTGGCATTCTTTAGTCATCCATGGATTGTTTAAGTCATGATTATTCCACTGACTCTTTCCTTTTACCATTCAATAAACACCCATCACTGCCCCTTTAGGACACTTCACTTGATGATGAAATTACACACACTTATGTCATACACTTCATAAGCGTCATCATCATTCCCCTCTCTGATTTCCTGTACTGGCCTGCAGGACATATTTTAACACAATCTCCAACTTTCAATTTCAGCATTACCTAGGCTCCTTGACTACCACAGACAGAGTTCAAAACCTCATTTTATATACAGAGTCGGAAACGCCACACACTTCCATCCTAATACTTACCATGCTTTATTATAATTTCCATAGAGATGTTTTTTCCTGTGACTGTGAAGTCTTTTAGGTCAGGGAATATGTTTTCACCAATTTTTTATACCTTGAGTCCAACACAATGCTTAAAAATGCTAAGGAAATGAATAAGCCCATATTTTGAAATAATAAATCGTTAGTTACTGTACTAACATAGAGTTCCCACCTTCATCAGAGAATAGGCTATAAGAAAGTAATAAATATGCATAATATATCACTATCCTTAATGTGCTGATAAATGAAAATGAAATCAAGCACTCAAAATTCAGAGAATTTTCAAATAAAACAAAGTATACTCTGTGTAAGATAGTGCTAAGCGAATAAAAAATAAGTGTAACGTCAAATGTGAAGCATGGCAATTTGTGATCTTTTTTTAACTACAAATATACTTCAGTAAAATCAGAAGGAAAACATAATTAGGAAGATCAGATTTTAACTTGGTAAAAAATACATGACTGCCATTGTATTAAGCATATATGATGAATAAATATTATTTTAGATTGATTTACAAATAGTATCTGTAAATAAATATAATCTAAAAGTGCACATGAAAGCCAGCATTATTACAACTAAAGTGATTTATAGCAGCAATGGTACACTCATAAACTCACGAATTATTCTCTCAAGAGTATCTGCCACTAAATTAAAATTATCATGAGGAAATGACAAAATTAAAATAGTATTGAAGAGAAGCGCATTACTGTTTGCTTAACATGGAGCTCTTTAAAATATTTTCTTTAAAAATTTGTCCTAGGTATATATTAATTTAGAAAAGAAATACACACATATACTTACATACATATAGACATATCTGACTTTGGCTACTAAATGGCATCATTTCCTTTTAACCAGTCTAACTCCTTTTTACCAGGCAAAAGGGCAATTTTAAGACATATTTCTACTACATGGTGCAAACTGTAAGCCTGACTTATTGGAAAATAGTTAATCTCCTTGATTGAGCTATACAGCTGCCTGTAATTTGACAATAAATCAGTACACTTTTTGGTTTCCTTAAAAAGAAGAAAGAAAAAAAGAAAATAGTTTAATACAGGACATTGGAATGTTAAAATGATTTCAGGGAAGATTAATGACATCCACATGGTAGTTATTCTCTTGCTTTGCAAGGAAACACATTATCTATTCCATAACAATTGATTGCTTTTCTGAGGAATGTCCTTGATTTCAATGGTATTGTTCAGGTTTTTGATACTAATTCGTAAGATGTTGTTAGGAAAGAATCTCACCTCATCAGACATTCTGCAAGAAACAAAAAATCTGCACCTGATAAATCATCCATATTCTCAAGGTGACAATTTCCACTTGAAGAACTGGTCTCCTCTGAATACTTTCAAAATCAAAAATCAGAGGTATGTTCCAGAATTAAAAAAAAAAAAAAAAAACCTCAGAAGTGTATCTTCTTAAAGAAGAGAAGTGCTATAAAAATAGAAAATCAAACTTTCCCTTTCAAACTTACTTTGTTACTTTGTGCCTTTTTTGAGATGCACTTTCTATTTTTCACTGGTTTTAGGAACATCTGTTGGTTTTTTAAAAATGGACACAGAACAATTCATTGCCTATCACCAAAATCATTCAACCTACTTAGCAAACAATTTTGGAACTTTCAAGGCTTCACTTAAAAAAAAAATAACAGTTACCCAAACTTTTATATATGGTATAGTGGAAGAAGTGTAGTCCTGCACTCAAGATACCTGGGTGGCAATGCTATCTGCCTTTCCCTTTATAGAGTGACTCAGCACAAGTAGGTAACTTCTTAACTCTTCTGCATCTAATTTTACTCATGGATAAAAACTGAGTTAATGATTCCTATCACAAAGGTTTCTGTGGTGTTTAAAAGGGAAACATACAAGCATTCGTCCATGTAATTTGTCAATAATACTGGCTTCCATATTTATACAGTTATTTTGACTATTTGTAATTCTTTTTATTTCACACAGTGATGACTACATCCTTTCCTATAGAGTTGTCAATAAATGAATGGAAATTTATTTTATTAAATCAACAAGAATTGATTAAATACCTCTTATTATCGAACCCTATAACTGAATTAACATTAAAACTTGAAAAGCTTTATTGCAGAAGATTAGCCGCATCATGCAAGTGATTGACTAAATGAGAGGAAAATAGTTTGAAGGCACTTCAGACCCTTCGGACAAATACAAAGATTCCTCAAATGCTGATTTTCAGGAGTGACCCCCTAGAAACAAAGCTCAGAAAATCTCAGTGAGGCAACTGCCATTGCTACCAGGTATGTATTTATCCAGCAGAGTTAGGGCTACATATAGGCTGAGAAGCTATACTGTCCTCCCAACAGCACAAAAACACTATTCTGTCCTAAGTTATTGAGCATATGCAACGTTGTTTGAATTTTCAAGTGTACACAACTATGCTTTGCTTTATTGAGCTTCAGAGATACTGCATTTTTTTTTATGAATTGAAGGTTTGTGGCAACCCTGTGTGGAGCAAGCCTATTAGTGTCATTTTTCCAACAGCATTTGCACGTTTCATGTCTCTGTATCACATTTTAATGCTCGCAATATTTCAAACTTTTTCATTATTATTATATTTGTTATGGCGATCTGTGATCAGTGATATTTGATGTTGCTACTATTACTCACCGAAGGCTCAGATGATGGTTAGCATATTTTAGCAATAAAGTATTTTTAAATCAAGGTATGTATACTGTTTTTTTAGACAAAAATGCTATTTCACACTTAATAGACTACAGTATAGTACAAACATCACTTTTATATGTGTGACTCGCTTTATTGCAATATTATCTTTATTGCAGTGATCTGGAACTGTACTCGCAATATCTCCAAGGTATGCCTGTATACATTCATATATATTATATATTATATTATATTATAAGGTATATTATATTCTTTTCATCCACAAATGTATGAAAAACTGGGACAGACTTGAAATTGTATAGCACCGATAAAATACCTGATGGAAAATTGGTTGCATTTCCATTCTCCTATTAGTGCCTCCTTTCAAGTTGGGTATTTTCTGTGAGCACAGAAAAGGATTAAGATGACAGAAAGCTTTCTGCAAAAGTAGACCAATGGGAAGTCGTAGAGATTGATCATATTTGTAGTATTACCAGAAGCACATGTACACAGAATTACTAAACTTAAGGATGGTTAAGATTAATAAAAAGAAAACAGAGAATAGATAATGAATCAGCAACAAAAGAGGTGAAGAAAATGGAGTAAGATTCAAGAACTTGAAACATAGTAATCTGGTATCAAAGATTGGCCCATTGGCTTTTTTACAAGTGTGTGTGTGTGTGTGTTGAACATTACTTATATTCTTCTCTAAATCAGGATGAGTAGCATAAGAGCTACTATATTATCTTTATTTTTTCTTTTCCTCACTTCTTTCAACAATTTTTTCTTTTACTCCTACTTTTCTTTCCTTTCTCTTGCCCAATTATATCTCTTTTCCATTCCATTTTTACCTTGAGCAAGGCTGATCCTGAATATCATTTTCCTGAGGACCAGTTTTATAATTAAAGTGAAGGAGTTTAAACAGAATTGCTGCTGTTCCCTCCTGCAAACCCAAGTTTACTGACCTTAATTTTATGGCATGAATAACAGCTGTTCCTTTGATATTGGCAGTGATTGATAATAAGGGGGATGGGAGTAATTAAAGGGCATATGATGTGTTTGTTTGCATTCTGAGTGACTGCTATAGAGTATATACAGTCAAAGGCATGGTACATTAAATAAATCAAATAGCTCAATAAATCAGCACAACCTGCCAAAAATGAGCACAGGGAGCTTGCAATGCAGCAGGCCTACATGTCAAGCCTTAGGCAAGCTGTTTCCTCCAGGGTGAAGTCATCAAAAACAGCTCCCAAACCAAAAACAACTCACCCTTTGAAGGATTCATAATCTCATGAGGTAAGATAAGCCTAAATATAGTGACAATATTGCAACATTTATGCAAGAATGTGTAGTTTACGAAATTGGTTCATATAAATTTTTACATTTCATCCTCTCAATAATTTTCTGAAATGTTATTTACAGATGTGAAAATGGAAGCACACAGAGGAGAGATACTTAATGCCACATGGCTAAGGAGAATCCTTTTGAATGAACCTTTCTCCATATTTCACACTCTTTCGTCTATCCACAACATGTCATAAAGGATAATGCTTCCCTCCTCTTAACATCACAACTGGTATTACATGCTCAGATGAACCCTTTAAGAATCGGTGAGTCTGGGGTAGTGGTTCAATATACTGACGAATTATAGAAGTTATAAAAAGGCACATGAAATAGATAAATTGATTTGGAATATAAACCTAATGGTTTTAGTAGGAATAAAACCTCACATGGTTATGCCGTAAACTAAAACAAGAAAAAAGAAAGTCTGTGTTATTTTGTAGTATAAAAGTGAAATGAAGAAACATGATTAGAGTAAGGCTATAAGATACCCGGACAAGGCAAAGAAGAAAATAACTGGAAATATAAAGTCTCAAGTCAAAATAAAAATTTGGCTCCAAGAGAAGTGACTTAGAGCAAATTAGTCATTATAATACATACCTTAAAATGACTGAATTAATGAGCTTTATTATGTTCTATGTGCCCTGTAAACATCTTCATTGGTTTATACCAGTAGAGCTATGAGATAATTTCAGAGTTATCGCCTAGTTTATAATCCAGGTTTCAACTTATATTTCCTAAAGGAAAATTCTGACTACGGACAGTTAACATTAGTAGGACATTATTTGGCAGATTGATTCGGTCACTAGTGATATTATTCACCATGGTTCTGGAATTAATAAAATAATTTTTAAAACATGCAACTTTTGTTGCTGTGGTTCATATTGGTTTGGGGGTCATGAATATCTTTGGATTCCTGGAGAAAATCTTAAGACCAAGGAAAACACACAAACTCATTCCTGAAAACAACCACATACTATTTCATAAAATTCAGAACCCCATTTGTTGACTCCCTAGGATTCCCAGGACTTTTCTCAAAAAACCTTAAAACAATAGCTTTCATTCCTTTAAGAATATATAAATTGGGCTTCCCTGGTGGCGCAGTGGTTGAGAATCTGCCTGCCAATGCAGGGGACACGGGTTTGAGCCCTGGTCTGGGAAGATCCCACATGCCATGGAGCAACTAGGCCCGTGCGCCACAACTACTGAGCCTGCGCATCTGAAGCCTGTGCTCCGCAACAAGAGAAGCCGCGATAGTGAGAGGCCCGCGCACCGCAATGACGAGTGGCCCCCGCTCACCTCAACTAGAGAAAGCCCTCGCACAGAAACAAAGACCCAACACACCCAAAAATAATAAAATTAATTAATTAATTAATTTTTTAAAAAGAATATATAAATTTACCTTTGTCCTGCTGTTAACACTTGGTTCCAAATACATTGACCATATCTTATATACATTTTTTCAAAACAACCGGTTTAAAATAGTAATCATATTGACAAACTCTAGCACACTTCTTGCTAGTAACACTTTGCAATTTTAATGGGGCGTATATTTGGGACAAACAAAAGAATTAGTGGGTTCTTTAGTGTCAAGGAACTTTACTATTAATATATATATGTAAACATGTGAGTTGAGACAATATATTACTATAAATAATAGTAAACATCTCAGGAACTTACTCGAGTACTTAGTTGAAATGTATTCAAAACAAAGCAATCACTTATCATTTAGATTAAACAGTTGGAGCGGTTGGTTCTCAGTTTGACTGATCACCTGTCAGCATACTTTTCAAAAACATTTGAAGAGCTAGAAAGGATATAAGAATAGAAATCTTATATTGTTCTAATATATTCCTCAGAAGCTGGCAAAATATTATTGTTTAAAGTCAAATTGGTTTTAAGAAGTCACAAAGCTTTTTTTAACTGACACTGAATTTCGAGTATAAAAAAGTCACTTTTTGAACTACAAAGGATTCAAAGTAATGACAGGAAACTTCCAATCCTAATTACAAGTTTGTGCTCTGGTAGAAATGTGGATTTAGAACCCTGAATATTGGACATCTTTAATACACATACACACACACACAAGCACACACATTAGAAAACATGACTATCGTGTATTGGGGTCATTTCTGTGATGAGGTTTACAGCATTCTGCAATGGCTAGTCTAATGGCTCCAGGAGAGGCACCAGTTGCCGACATTCAAACTAAGAGGAAACAGGCAATGACAGAGAAGTAGACAGAGTATCACAAGAAGCTAGGCTTGGGATAAACAACCTCCTGAAATCTGAAATTACAGAATATTCCTCCTTTTTGTACGTCAAGGAAAGAGAGCAAAACATGAATATATGTGTGTGTGTGTGTGTGTAATAGAACAGTAGCAAAAGAATAAAATAATCACCTGAGTTTAGGGGACCATCTCACGGAGATGCTTCTTGCCAAGATGACCATTGGAGCAGGTCATAATAAATAAACAGGAGATTGGCAGATCTATGAACAGGAAATCTGTACACCAGCAAGGGGAAGTGGGAGATATAAGGGTGAGGGAGGAAGACCTGATTTTGATAACATTATGAAGTTAGTTTGCTTTGAGTATCTAGTATTAGATGTATAAAACACATGCTGCAAATCTACCTATTGACAAATGCTGCATTCCAAAAAAGCATTAGGCATTCTGAAAGGGAAATGAGTTTATATAATTCTATACTACAGTACAATGCTGTTAAAAGTAAAAAGCAATCTTAATGTTTGTATATCTAGGAAGGAAAGAAGCAGGATATTCAGCAAGTTTCCCAATATTTCTATGCCTTAATTTCCTCAAATTCATAATAGAGGAAATTAATAATACCACCTAGGATTGCTGTTGAGGATTGAATGAGATCCCAGCTACAAAAAAAAAAGAGTGGTCTAAGGCACGCAGTAGTAATTATCAATAAGTTTAGCTATTACTATAACAATAAATTAATATATTTTTGAATAATTTAATACATTTACAGTCTAAATGCAGTGACCTTAAACTGAGCATTACATTCACCAGAGCTCATTTTGTTATCAATACCCTAAAAGAAATATGAACATAGATATCTTTAAGGTCTACCTCATTAGAAAAGTTTTAGGACTGGCTTTGTAATGAAGTCATTTTCATTCACATTTTTATTGAAAATAATCTTTACTATTTCAGGGTCTTTTAAACACTAAATTCTTTTGTCACTTGACAGTATGAGTGGAAGTTAACTTTGTATTTACTTCCGTTCTTTTTGTTCATTGCCTTGTAAATTCTACTCATGAGGTGGAAGAAAATGAGGGGTCCTCAATCACTACATGTTTTTCAAATAAGATGAAAAAATACTTTTGCAGTGACATCATGATATCATACAACATTTTATCAAAGCTCTACATAATTTGTAACTTTGAGACAAGGCCAGAAACAACCAATACAATTACTACTTTCAATACTATGGGATTTGCAATTCTGTATATAGTCTTATTCAGGAAATGGAACAAGTAATTTCATTTAACATATTGAGTTTCATTCTAGTGAGATACATTTGTAGCAGGGAAGAGGAAAGCACAAAAACAAATTCCATTATGTCTGCATCTTTCAAGCTGGGTATTTGCAAGAGTCTACTAATCGAATATTTTTCTCTCCCCAAAGAGTTTAAAATATTATTATATGTAGAGGTTAAAAGTGCTATAAACATTAAGAAAAATATTTTCCATGTATCAATTAGATTATATTCTCAAGTAACAGAAAATGTGTGTGTGTGTATGTATGTGTGTGTGTGTGTGTGTGTGTGTGTATGCATGTGTTTAGGGAGAGAAAGAAGGAAGTACTTGTGTTATTTTACAAACATAAAACATTTGGTTAAATGGGAGTTGAAGTCATTAGTATAAACCAAAATTAAATAACATGTCTTTTCTATTTTTCAGCATTAGTATTTGATTAACTGGCATGTGCCAATGAAGAAACTGACAAGCACCAGGAAAAGGGGCTATCAGCATGGTAAAACCACATAGGAAATCATGCTTAGGAATTAGGCGTCTGAAAACTGTTATACTGTTTTCTGCATTTTTCTCCATATATTTCTATTCCTCACAGATCATGCAACAAATTTAAATTGCCAAAACCACTCTTGAAATAAATGCCACTCAATTCCAGTGAATAACTACAGTCATTATTTCATATGTTAGTTCTGATCCAGAGAGAGAAATCTTGCTATTTTCTCTGAGAGCAGCTCACCCAGAATGGAATCTGGCAGGTCTAATTTTGGTTGCTGCAAACTATGACGTTGTACAATTCAACAACGGTAACAATCTAGCGCACTGATCCACCTATGCTTCCTTTTACTCACCAGAATTAAATCACGTACAGGGCTTGACACTGCCTATCACCAGAGGATTATCGCTACTCAAAAATCAAATTTGAATTTCAAAGTCCAGAAATACTGGTGCAGGAGGGGGGGAATGGAACACCTCAACAGTTCTCTCCGTGGATGGTGGTAAAGAAAATAGGAGCAAAAAAAGCAAATGATACCTTATGTACCCATATTTGGAAAACCCTGCTCTAGATTGAGCATAACAAATTCTAAATTCAATTTGATGCAATCCTGAGGTTGCACCATTATTTTAGTCATTTGATCCCATTAGTGAAGTGTGCTGATGCTTCTTTCCGGAGCTATGATTCATGCAGGGCATCAGGAGATGAGTTAAGTGATATTTCGGGAATACTCTGTTGATTAATTATCAACAGGGGAAATCCAGCTTGAAAGGCTGGTTTGACTTCCCATATGAACCACACAGGATAAAAGCTTATTGCTGCAGAGAAAAGCCACGGCAAACTTAGAAACTCTGAACTAACAGAAATGCTGAATCATTATATTTTATGAAATTTAAAAATCATTCTTATTTGAAAGTTTAACGTTTCTAAAAAGCATGGTAATATTTTTATTATTTGGGGCATTGCCATTGGTGAAGAGTCAAAAAGAAAAAAAAACATTTAAAAAGTAGCATTTATAGATGAGGCTATAATAGTAATATCCCTAAGGACTATTTAAATAATTCTACATTTCAAAAGAAAGGAAAATGAATTATATAAGCTTACAGGAAAGTATCAAATTTATATAACATAAATCTTCAGAAAAATGTTAGAATGTTTACCAAATTGATTTTCCATATACAGTAGATTTCAATAAATCATAGTAGAAGCTTCATGAATTTTGCAATAAAAAAGAAAATATCTCATAAATCCTTTTTGAGTAGAAAACTTTTGTATAGAGAAGAGCACCCAATGGTTTGATTAATAGCATTATAATTAGCTTGGTCAGTTGGTTGAAGAGTTCAGACCATTTATACCAGGTTCAATTTAATTCTGTTCTATGACAATAACATAAACTCCCCACTGTCACCTAACTGTCCCAAATGTAATAGTGCTTGACAATTGTGCTTAACGGTTCAGACTATTTTGTTACGACTTACCCTTTCTCCTACTACCTGAGTGTTGTTTTAAGATTTAAAAATAGCAATAATCTTTTTTTTTTTGGCTGTACGTGGGCCTCTCACTGTTGTGGCCTCTCCCGTTGGGGAGCACAGGCTCCGGACGCGCAGGCTCAGCGGCCATGGCTCACGGGCCCAGCCGCTCCGCGGCATGTGGGATCTTCCCGGACCGGGGCACGAACCCGTGTCCCCTGCATAGGCAGGCGGACTCTCAACCACTGCGCCACCAGGGAAGCCCCAAAATAGCAATAATCTTATTATTACCTTGCATAGAAGAGCCCAAAGATACTGCTTTGTCTAGGCATCAAGCTAGACTACTTAACAGTTGAAGAGTGCCCTAGCTCACCCCTTGAGAAAACCTATCCAAAATTTGAAAATTAGAAGAGTTATTTCCTGCTCTTTCAATGACAAAATAAAGCACTGTATAACAAGCCCACCTAATCGGTTATCTGGTGATACAGGTTATGGAATTTTATTTTACTTACTTTTCCCTATTAACATTATTAAGGTTCAGACTCTGCAAAGGAATGGTAACTTTTAGAAAATTGCTGACTTGCCACTGATTTTTGTCCAGAGGTGCAAATTATTTTTGTTAGGTAGAAAATATTATATTTTTATTCTTCTATAGAGTATTTACCAGTTCTATATTTAACTTTGAAATCTTATCCCAGTACTGGGCAGATGATAGATTAATGATAGATGGTAGATAGATAGATAGATAGAGATAATGGACGAATAGAGTTTTATTTTCAGTTGTTTGGAAATTACGATTTGACATCCTCTTTCTATCTTCTGAAACTGTCTTTTGTTTCTTCACGCAGAGATACTTATATTTTCCCATGTATGAACTTCCCCCAAGTAACTCAAAGGAGGCCTGTGTATGCTATACACATTGCTTAGAATATTTTTCTACCATTAGTTTTGGCCAACTTATTTTCACCCTTAAATATACAACACACCTTCTATGAAGCAGAGATAGATATACCACGAAGCTAATGGAGATTAATATCTAGGGCTCCTCACTTTCAAAGAGCTCTTTACATGACCTTGGGAAGAACCTTAGAAGTGTGTGTGTGTGTGTGTGTGTGTGTGTGTGTGTGTGTGTGTGTGTATGAAAAAATAAACTATTTTAACCACCATTGGTTAAGGCTCCTAATATTTTCACTTAAACATACATGCCTTCACACACCCTTTTTTGTTTACTGGTTTTGATACTGACCATGGACATTTTTAGGACCTGGATAAGGGAAAGCTGAGTTGTAGAAATATTTAGTTTAATTTAGTGGAATATTTTTATGTGATGTGCACTTACGTCCATGTGTAGTGATGTTATTGCTAGTTACCCTGATCAAAGAATGGTTTCTAAGAATATTACTACTTACCCACTGTTCTGACTTACCCAGCTATATGAAAAATATGGCAAGGCCGGGCCTGATATGAGTGTATCCCAAGGTCTCCAGCAAGTGTGTAAGTGTTGAGAAAAGACAGGGTTTGAATGTATGGAGCTAGGCCCTAACTTTGAAAACATTTTCAAGCATCCAATGTGTAAAATCGTAAGAGAAATATTTGGATTTCATTTACACGTAGTTCAAATATAGAAGTTTTCTGTTGATAATGCAGGTTATAAAATCATAAACATACCATAAGCATTTTAATGTCTTTGTGGATATGAATTATGCACATATCCAGAAAGGGGCTATAAGTGTCGTAGCTGTCCACTTTTGAATGGTGCCTGCATATCACGCATAACCATCTATAAACCAGGCCGGAGACATCTCTTCCTCTGTCAGTTGATCATAGAGAACTTCCCATGAGGTCATAGATACAGAATAGGAGAAAGAAGGCAGTGTAGCAGGATTAGGGACCATGGGCATTTGGGCCATGTCTTCATGTAACTTAACTTGCACCTTCAGGGTCTACTTAGCCAAATTATGCAAATACCACTTCCATTTGATGATGGAGAAGAGTGCCACTCAGATTTGTGGCCTGATGGCTTAGATGACACCTGGTTCATTAATGGTAGCTCAGGTAGCATGGTAACTTTGTGGCTCATGGTTAAGTGTTCAGTCTCTACTAAGTCCTACTAGCAGTTCAAAAGCTATACCTGCATCTTTCAAGTCCTTGATGGTGGTATTAATCTCTGTAATCTACCCCAGGAATGGAATATTACTGTTGGCTTAATATTTTCCTACATAGAGTCAGTTCTGGAGGCTTCCACTTGGCCTTTCCCACCATAATAGCCCTAACTGCACTGGTTAGGAAACCAATGTGAGGATTCTGCCAGATGATGAGTGTATGTATTCCAATTACGCCTTCCAGAACTGGGGAAATAACCACAAGATGGGTTTGGGGATCCACTGGGCCCACTATGAGATGGCCATGAGCTAAAATTCCACCAATTACCTGAGCTCCATAGATCCTGACAAATCCTCCAACACCAGCTGGGTGTCTTGCAATTCAATTCAATTCTGACACTAACCAGAGTTAATGAACACCCCACAGGTTAAGAGCCCAGTCCCACAACGCTGCTGCCCACTTCAGACACCAATGACGAGGAGGAGATCCCCAGGTTACCCACAAATACTGTCCAACTTGGCTATAAGTTAGAGGTTCCCACAACCCCCTCTTTAGGTTACATACAGCCAAATCACATAGAAAAATATAAGTCACGTCAAGTATTGAGTTAATAAATACAAACTATTCACTAGGATCTTATCTAGAAAACTCCATCTCTATTCTTGGCTTCTGCTGAGATGGCTGAGTGAACTCACAAGTCACACGTCTAGTCTCTTCAAAAATTCCTCTGTGTGATGCAATACTCTGCACTTTTGATCCTTTGAAGGCTTTAGCCAATAGTTGTCTAGTCACCCTTGACTACTCTTCAGAACAGGCTATCCTAACAGTGGATCTCCTAATTTTGACATCTTTTACAATCAGGATAGACTGAAAATTTCCCAATTCATCAAGCCCTATTTTATTTTTGTTTAATAATCTTCACTCAACTTATCTCACTCTTACCTTTTCCTATAATCAGCAGGGAGAAGCCAGTATGCACCTTTATCGCTTTGCTTGTACATCTCCTCAGCTAAATATCTAAGTTCATCCCTTACAAATTCTGACTTCTATAAAACTATAGGATGCAATCCAGATGAGTTTTCTGCCACTATATAACAAGAATCACCTTTCCTCTATTTTCCAGTGGCATGTTTCTCATTTCCTTCTGATATCTCACCAAAAACACCTTCAACATTCACATTTCTACTAACATTCTGCTTATAACAATACAGCTACTGTCTTGGATAACATAGGCTTTCTTTACCATATTCCTCACTTCCTCACCAGCAGTCATTAGCATCCATATTTCTACCAACAATCTGTTAAAGCCAATGTAGACTTTTTGTATCTTGCTGCTCAAAATTCTTTCACCCTCTACCTGTTGGCAATTCCAAGGCCACTCCCACAATTTTAGGCATTTGTTATAGCAGTACTTCATAGTACCAAAATCTGTATTAGTTTTGTATAACCACAGTGACAAATCAGAAAGCTGATTGTAATATGATTTAATGAATCTGACTACCATTATGATGTATTTTGTCCTTTTAGAGCTTGTTACTGAAATCAAATCAAACTCTATTTTTAGGCAACTTTTGCCAGAATCAGTTTTCTTAGTTCTAATGAGGATAACTTAGGAAGAAGATTAATTCCAGAATAAACAGCAGGTTTGCAATATGCAAATTGGATATTGAATACAGTTTAAATAAAAGTCATAGAAAGACATTTATTCCACAATTGACCACTTAATTGCCCTGTTTCAGAGCTCTCTATCCTTATCCTCACTTTTTAGAATAATTGTGAAGTTCCTTATTAATCCCATAGGCTATCTCTCAGGTATGATCACTTTTTCTGTGTCCTTGAGATACAGGTGGCAAAAGCAGCAGCTTGGAGTTTTGAAAAGCGCACAGTATCAAGAACACACAGACTTAGGCTCCATTCTTTGTCATTTACTCTGTGTATGTTCTTAGGGAAGCAACAATAGCCCTAAGACAAAATTTCGCTTAATGGAGATAATAACAGTCTTGTCTACCTCACACGGTTATTGTGAGGAAAAAAAAAATAACAAGACAAATATGTATGAAGGAGGTTTGCCAACGTGAAAGTGATAGGCAAGTGAAACCTTAAAAAATATTAGTCATGTAAATTAGATGTCTATTTATTCAGACCTTCTGAGAAAATAGTATAAGTAAATAAGAAGAGTAAAAATATATACATTGAAAAAATATGGGTCCCACAGCCTGAGAAAAGTTCTACAGGGGGCCACTCTGGCAAAGAGACTTCAATGGACAAGAACCTGGGGCTCCAAGAGAAAATACCCTTGAAGTTGTACTGTTAGCAAGCAGGAGATCTGAGTTCATAACATCCAGCGCCATGAGGATCTATGAGAATGATTCATCCAATCCATAAAAATGGGGAAGGTGGCAGTTCTTATAGAGGAATTCCTCTCCCATCCAAATGTCTGAATTTTCTTAAGTCCAGGAACCTTACACAGGAAGACATCTATATTTGTGGTCAGATGAGGCCCTATATCAGACTCAACCTAGGTGCAAATCCTTCCTCAAGTTGTTAGCATTCTCTCTCTTTATGATAGAGAAGAGTTTCCAGGAAGCCCAAGTATTAAATCCCACCTGAAACACTGTGAACTGTGTTTTGAAAAATTTATCTGTACCAAGGCAGCCTTGTGATGCACCTAAGCCTACAATTTTTCCCACTTTGGGCATGACTTTCAATTCTTTACTATTGCAGTGAAGTGTGAAAAGTTGAAATGCATGTTCATAAAATCCATGTTTGTGCACATACATATTCAGAGATTTCTCTGCACATTTTTATCCATTCTGAATGGTACATATATTTCAAATTCCATGAGAGGGTCTTCACTGAGCTATTTAGATTCTGATTAAGACTCAAACTCAGAAGGGGTTTTAAAAGTAATTTAACCCATAATTATTCGGATTCTTCAGCATATTAATAAAATGCAAGCAAACAACAAATATTTTGGACTAAAGTTAGACCTCCTTATGCCCAGATTTTGTCACCTTATGATTTGTAAATAATATACTTACATATTCTTTTCTGGAAATACTTCATTCAACGAGCAACATTCATGACATCAGGAAAATAAGCCATGATGAACATATAAATGCCTGAAAGAAACCAAAGAAATATAATGAAAACATTTGACACTGATTGATGTGTGCAAAGGAGTTACTAATTTTGAGAACCAAATGGACTTTTTTTCAAAAGAAGCATTTTCTGGGACTTTCCTGGTGGCGCAGTGGTTAAGACTCCACGCTCCCAATGCAGGGGCCCAGGTTCAATCCCTGGTCAGGGAACTAGATCCCACATGCATGCCACAACCAAGAGTTCGCATGCCACACCTAAGGATCAGGCGAGCTGCAACTAAGGAGCCCACCTGCCACAACCAAGACCCGGTGCAAACAAACAAACAAATAAATAAATAATAAAAAGAAACATTTTCTAAACGTGCCACAAGCCTGTACTTTTAGGAGATGAGAATGACAGTATTCCACATCCCAATTTACTTGTTCTTTTCAACTGATCTTCAGTTTCCTATAGAGCCCATCTCCTGTCGAAAGTCTATTTAAAAGGAAGGTTGTAACAATTCTGTTTCAAATATTTCTGGCCTCCTAGGTGAGTATGAGATGAGAGTAAGAGTTTATCATAGACTTTGTTTGAATTGGGTTCTTTGAAGCTGTAGCTAAACATGAGATTGAAAGTGACTGGATGGTTAGTGGCAGTGAGTAACTAGGAAAAAAAAGTAAAATTAACACTAAAATTTTTGAGATTTGATTCACTCATTAATTGAGACTAATCAGACTTGATCCCTGCCTTCCTGAATGAAGACATTCAAAACAGTGGAGTCAGAAAGCAGAATGTGGGAACAGAGTCCCTGAGGCAGAAATATACTGAGAGAGACTTGTATATTCACACACAAAAAAATAGAGAGGATACCCACAAAGAAAGGGATTCCCTGTTGTTTTTGTTGCCCATTAGCCTTGTGAACATGCCACGGTATGAAATCCAAAACATCTGGAAGCAAATTCAAAAATTCTGTCAATTATATGGGAATTAATTTCTGAAATCTTATGTCTGTAAATTCTGTAATTGGGTGAATGCATTGAGCTTTCCTTCAGATATTTGACTTTGTTTGTGTTAAAAAATATTTAACTAATTAAGCTTAGTTAGAAAGAAAGGAGGGTACCATTAATAATCTGACATCAGGTATTGTTTCAATGGGGTCATCCATTCTAATTCACCCTGAAAGAATCACAAATGCTCAGTCCTATAGTACTTCCATTAGCTGATCATTATTTCAGGCAGCCTTGCTGACAAAGAAAAATCTTTACCTGTTTTATTTTACAGCCTCCAAATTTTCTCTCTGCCAGATGGGTGCTTACCTAATTGCAAAGCAGATTGTGTCTGTGTCTACAAAAGCAAATTGAATTGGAGACTTGAACATTAATCTGGAGGCCATATGTGTGTGTGTTGTCCTAAGTAAATATGACAATAGCATCCAACCATCATTAAGCTCTACTCATCAAATAGTAGAAGTCCATTTGCATCGATTCATCCATACATTAGTATTTTTCTAAGTGTAAAGTTAGATGACCTACATCAGAGTCACCCAGGGTCTTTCTAAAATGTATCTATGTGAGTCCTACTCAAGATCTACACTATCAGAATCTCTAAAGTTGAACCCTGGAGAATGTGAATTTTCAACAAACACCCCCAGAGGTTCTCTTGAACAGTGTTAAAACAGTATTCATGTCACTTATTAAAAGGCTGTAAGGCAGACTTTATTCAGGGGACTACTGGGATGAGGTTTTGCAATAGGGGACAGAGCTTAACTCTGAATGCACATGGACTAGTGGAAATTTATAGCCAACGAGCAGGGTGGAGGTCAGTGGATGGAAAATTATTAAGAGGAAGCATCAAAAATAAGGAAGATTCTGGACAAACTAACTTGACAGGAATTTTGCTAAAGTCAGGCCAAGGTGATAAGATACTAAGGGTGGGGAATAAGAAATCTGAATGGATATCGAAGGTAGTCATACCTCGAGGGGGAGGATAAGCAATTTTCTAAGATATCAAAGGTGGGGAATTTTCACTATATGACCCAACAGAATTTGTGCTAACACTGAACTAAAGGGGCCAATAACAGAGTTCCCTGTGAGGTCCAGTCAAAAAAAGGCCTCAGGGGAGTTTGGCTAAAGTTTGGTTAAGGAAACAGTCTTTTTCAACAGTAAAAACCAAAGTTGAGGTCGTCTCTAAAATGGTAATTCAGTGATGCTGCACTCCAGGGAATATTAGGCGATGTCTACAGACATTTTTGATTGCCACAGCTTTGGTTTGGGGACAGGTGCTGCTGGATAGAGGACAGGGATGCTGCTAAACATCCTATAATACACAGGACAGTCTCCACAACAACGCATTATCTAGATCAAATGCCAATGCCGTCATGGTTGAGAAATCTTCTACAGTGACCAATAATATGCAACGGCAAACCTGTAGAACACACTGAGATTTCTGGCTTATTATCTACTGAACACAGACTATTTACCTGAATGGAACAGGGAATAACATTTTGGCTTCAGTTTCACCTGAAAAACGTATTGATACATCTCTTTCACATTTGAAGACTTTGAACTTAATTTTCCATTTTAATAGTTCTTTTACAGGTAATGGCAGGACCAGCTTCCTGGTGTGCAGAGTGTACAGTCCCACAGGACTCCACACTTAGAAGAACCCATGCTAGGCTGAATGGTGTGCTGCTGTTGCTGTCTGCTGTCTTAATAATTATTTAGCAAGGGGTCCCATATTTTCATTTTGCACCAGGTCCTGCAGATTATGTAGCTTGTTCTGGGCAATGGTATAGTTCTATATAAATTTTTATTTGATTTTAAATGAATTATTCTGAATAACATATAATTATATTACAAGGACAGTCTAAGGACTTATTTTGTTAAGGTAAACTTCAAAATTTATTTAGAAAGCAGTCTGAAAATCAGATAGTGCTGAGGGAAAAATGATTAGTAGTTAAGGAATTTTAATTCATTTTATAGAAAATTCAACAAAGACAACTCAAAACTAAAATTAAAGCTAAATGAGGAGGGATGAGAATTGTGAACACACTGAGTAGTCTGTTCCACTCTTCTTCAAAAAATAATATAAACTAGAAAAGAAACTGAACTGAGAGAAACATTTAGATGACTCTCATCCATAACTATCTGAGTTTCCGTGCATGAAGAGAAGCAAGAAAATTAAGAGAACTTTGGCAGAAACTGTGCCACAGGAAAAAAAAAAAAAATGATACTGCCTTTTGTTTCCATTCTATGTCACAGGCCTTCCTCTCTCAGGTGGTTGAAAGAGGCTATGAGTTACAATTTATAGCTTTCTTTGGGTAGGAAAATGTGAGCACTTAGACAAAGAATTTGGCTCTGCAAAATTCAAAGAGTTTTGATACAGCATAAGGTATATGAGATCAAACTCAAGGGAGAAGCAGGAAAAAGTAACGGGTATTAGGCCAAAGTTACCAGATTATAATTTACTTGGTGAACACTAACATTTACTCTATTATTTTGTTATTTTTATATAGAATATTTTATGTTTGTAATACCTAAGTGATGTCATAAGTTTTTGTGTGAAAATATTTAAAATAAGCACAGGAATTTTACAACCCAGAAATTTATACATTCTAGCTATATGTCCTGCCATTATTTGTGATTCTGCAGTCAACTCACTCAAACTTTAAAGAGGGTGTTCCCAGTTACTGAATGTCAACCAAATTTGCTTGCTAGCATTTTTTCTTTCTGTTGTTATTTTTCTGAGAAAAATTCTCGCATATTTGTGATCCTGTTCTTAAGACACTTTTAAGGGACCGCTTCTCTTGCCTTCTTTGCTTATAGGTGTTCTCTATTTCTACTTTGACTTTAAACTTTTTGAATCAGCACAACAAAAGTTGAATATTTTCAGGACATTGATCTTTTCTCCACTTTCAGGCAATGGACCAGAGCTACAGGAATAATCATGATGGCTTTCTTCTTTAGAGTGCCAGGCTGTGGCTCGAGGTCTTATACTACTACTCAACGAATTCAAAGAATGAACCAAATCTATAGGTGGTACTCACACCAGGTTTATATCTTACAACCTAGAGGAAGATCGCATGCCATTAATGCCTCACTGGCTACCAGCTGGATCTGGTGCTCCATTCTGTATTCTCCTTTTAAAGTCCCTAAGAACAGGCTGCTATTCTTGAAACTCTTGCCAATTGCCTTGATAAATAGAGGCACTCTGCAGTCTGCTACGGAACAGAAATATTCAATGGGAGTTTTCAGCACTCCATCTTTAAAATCCACTCTTACTTCTGCAAAGGCCCTGCCATGTTTCCTATTATCATTTTGTCAACAGACATCTATCAAACATCTACTTTGAACAAAGCACAAGAGGTAGCTGGCTAGTTTTCTAAAATACATATCAGAATACAAGGTCTGACAAAAACGAACATATTATTTAGTATTAATAGTGCAGTAAAATAATGAAAGCAGTCAAATATTGCTAATGAGAATTAAATCTGCACAATCTTTCTGAACAAAAAACCAACAATATGTATCAAATGTTCTAAAGAGCAATTCTATTCTTTGGCCCACTAAATTTATTTCTGGATATCTATTAGGGAAATAATCAGATATATAAACAAAAATTGTCCTTGCCTTCTTGAATTTAGCATTTATGATACTGTTGAAAATGGAATAAGTTTAAATGCCACATATTAGAGAATGATTAAACATGTCAAAATGATTTAAAATATTATATAAACAGTAAGTTATTTAATGGTAGAGTGCATTTAATATAATATTAAGAAATAAAATAAGACTTGAATATATATATACACATATATATGTTTGTGTATGTATACACACACACACACACACACATTTTTAAAAAAGAAGGAAAATATATGGTCAGGCTTCAGTTAAGGAAATGGAAGTTGCTCTATGTATTCCAGGTGTAAAGGGTTTCACTTCCCCAAAAGGAGCTGTTGCAATTCTCAGTAATCTTGGAGAAGCTCTAAACAACTGTCTCAGTCAACAGCAGCCAAGTGGGTAGTTTTTCACTGGGAAAGGCATTTTCAATCTCATGTGTGCTCCTGACTCTCTCTGCCACTTCCTCCAAATAACAACAGCCTCTCATTTTCTTCTGTTCAAATCTCCTGCCTCTCACTTAGGTAACTCTAACCTGAATTCACAGAAAGAAGGAATTTTGGGAAATACAGTTCTCAGCTTCTCTGAGGCGACTTCAGAAGATGATGGTGAAACTGCTGAATTCACAACTAACATTCCTGAACAGTAATAAAATGTGAGGTTTACAGAGTTTATTTCTAGATAATGGAATTTAATGGAGGAGGCTGTTAGAGTCTTCTTACTAATTCTCCTAGTTTCCATATCTTTCACGGGTTGAGTAAGTTAGTTTTATAATCAGAAAAAAACGTATGTTTAAAATGGGTATGGGCAGTGACATAGAATATTTGAAATTAGGGCTCTTGAGGGAAATTCAGATTTTTTTTTTTTTTAATAAAGCAAGTCAGCATCTCAGAGGTTTACTGCGTACTTCCTGAGAAATCTCATCTGTTGCTATCTCAAAACCCAAAACACAACCATTTCTTCACTTACAGATACACTGTTTCTGCTCAAATATTAGCAGAAAATATTTGCTAGGGACCTGCAGAAATAAAGCCACTCCTACTCCTACTATGGAAGGTAACCTTAGGAATCAGGCACTCATCTCATATCCCCATCTTGACAGTTCAGTCACACGTGCAGCAGTCAGAAACAGGACAGGGGAGGCAGGGGTTGTAATGTGGATCTCAGCTCATGACACAAGACTTTTCTCTTTGTCAGGACTTGGATTTAGGATTATGAACCCAGGAGAAATTCTACTAAATATTTTAGCACACAGCCTCCTGGACAGAGCTATCTCCTCTGAATTCTTAACTAAACTCTACTCCTGCTGGGAGGTTGACTTTGGGCAGCAGTGACTAGAGCAGGGACCACCCTAATTCTATCAACTGCCCTGAGATGACACAAAAGAAATATTTAGGGGATTTCAATGTACTTGAAGAAAGTAAAATCTACCAAGTATGCACATAAAATTGCATGTGAATAACTGCGCAACTTTACACATTGTGAATGCTGAGGCATTAGGTAAGTGCAGGCCCTCTGGGCTTTAAGAGCTAATGATAAGAATCTAGCTGAGGGCACTTAAAGGAGTCACTTAGCTCTTTGCAACCTCCGATTACTCATCTGTAAGGTAAAAGTGTTCGATTACATGTTTGCAAATTTCTCTTCCAGCTCCGGCATTCTGTGTCTCTGTGAATCCATCACTGCCAGGTTCTGGATGAAATGCCAAACTTGGAAATACTGTCTTCAGTTCCCCCTACTCTGCATCTTATTCTCCTCTTTCTGCTCTACTGCCCCTAGGCCATGTCCCAAAGCACCCCTTTCTTGGGATTGTTCCAACCGTCTTCTCTTAGTCAGAGTTCATCAGCTCAGTGTTTCTTCCATATCTAATATGATACATAATGTGTGCTGCTGCGATGGTGTGAACTAATGAGGTAAAGGCTTGCCAGATGGTGTATTTGCATTTTAACAGGGGCCTGCTGGAAACAATGCCTGAGTAGAAAGGAGTGCTATAATTGGTAAGAATGCTATCAAACAAGGTAGGCCTTTAAGGAGAAAGACCATGTATAATAAAAGGTAAGTCAATCAGAGTTTATCAACCTGAAACTGTATTCCTATTTTAAGCTCACAATACAATGACAGGGATATGATTTTTGTTTTTTTAACCTTTAAGGCATTTGAATTGTACTCAAAAAGAAAATATTTTCTTTCTTTGGGTGGCAAATATTCATGTTTTTAATGAAGCTACTAAACACAAGAGAACTAAGCTAATGTCACACTCTGATTAAAGGGTAAACACGATGCTAAGCCACTGCCAAAATAAAAGACAACCAGTGGATATTGCAGCTTGTATAAAAAGACATTTTCTAAATACTATGTTTCATTTTGATTCACAGATTGAGGTTGGTATATAATCCGAGGTGTGACTTAAAAACTTCATGTAAAATTAACACAAGTACAAATGACATGGTTTTGGAATTCTGGTAGCATACCGTTAATTATATATTAAAATAAATTTTGCATACATGCAAATACCTTTTGTTTAGTGGCAGATATCCTCAAGTATTACAACATGAGTTAGTTTTACTCTGAATTCTTTTAGGTAACATTTCTTAGGATATGCTTCTTAGATGTACTGTAGTATTATTGACTCCGAGTTGGAGTAACGGTAAGCAGAATCAATGTGAGGCAGAATATGAAGGTTCTGAATAGCATCTAATCCTGCAGTCCCCGTTTTATTTATTCTTCTCTTTGTGCAGGTCTTTATTCTCTCCCTTACGAATTTTTCATACCTCAGTCAGGGCACTCTATGTTTATTATGTATATGATCCATCTTTATTGATCATTATAGTATGTATGGTAAAGGCACTTCTGCTTTATAGAGAAAATCTCAGTTAAATATAAGGCCTGAGAAAGTCTTGAAAGAGCATCCATGAGTCAGAGCCACTATTGTCTGAGCAGAAATAGCATGAACTTAAGGACAATAATACTTGAATTCTAAGCCCTAATATAGATCATAGGTCATGTTGGCCTGCTTTGTCTTATATCTTAAACCTTGCAAATCGCTTAGTTGTTTGTCACAGTTTTTGTCAGTTATTGACAGTGTTTCTAAAAACATCGTTTCAATCGTTTTTAGCATTAAAAAAAAAATATGTGTATGATGTTCTTCCGTGAAACTCAGATGGAGAATCTTTTCATATAATGTTTATGAGGTTTTCTTAATCTCTAAATTATGCTTATTCATGCACTCATTCATTTATTAAAATCATATTAATTTTCTAATTTATTTAATAAATATGGCCCAAATGGCCTAACCTGTGCCAGAACAGTGAGTCTTAACCTTTCCTGCAATTTGTTTCAAAACTGTTCCTCACACCTCTTTTAAAACTCATTGATAGTTTTTAATTTAAAAAATTATAAAAACAAAAGAATAAAAATTAGGACATATTTTAGTTTTGAGGTAATAATAAAATAATACATAAAAGGTGTGTGCTTTAAACATTTTTAAAGTTAACTAGTTCAGTGGTTTTCCTACTACTACATTGTTCAATACTATTCAAGAAATGAGGAACTACTTTGGGAATTGCCATGTATATTTTATCACTCCTCTTTAGGCAGTTGTTAGTTTTTCTATTGATGTATAATAGTGACAATTCTCCTATGTCAAATATTACAAATAGTATCTTGTCCAATAAGGCAGAATTCTTTTTTTCCCCTCTTGAGAAAAGTATTGATTGGTATTTCTTAAATTTTCCTGGAAAGGAGGGGACTGGTTTGACTAAGGAGCCCAGAGGTCTTTTGAGAAGAAAGAAATTAGGAACCCAATCTATTATCCCAAAGAGTCTAAATTATTAACATCCATCAGACTTGAAGCAGGTGACTCTGACACAGAGACAAGAAAAAGTGAAACATGAAAAACAACCATGGACGTAAAAAGTGAAACAATCATTAGTTCATCCTGCATCAAGTCTAGGGGTGAAAGGAGGATATTTTGGTATCCACAAAATTGCAGACGCTAAATCCTGCTCAGCCACGGCCTACCAAAGGACATGCTCTCTCCTTGAGCAAGTGTTCACATGGCTGAATCTAATGTGCTGCTATGTAGGGAATCCAGGACTATTTGGCGGTATAAGGCAGTAGACAAAAAACAATGGGCTTGGGGAAAATGTTCCCTCCCAGAGCCTGAAGGATCTAGGGTAGCCTGAAATAAAAGCAATCCCCTAAGTGGGCAGGACTAAAACAAGCAGCTCAGCCCTACCACCAATTGTGGGACGTGATCCTCTGGCAGTGTGATGAGTTCTTGGAACTTTCAGTGTTTTGTCTGCCTCTCAAGGAGACTTATACCCGTGTACCAACTCTTATAGGAAGGTTGTCACAACCCAGCATTAACTCTTGGATAAAATTAACAGTGCTGTGTTTCTTTAAGAGTGAGATGAAAGTAGAGGCAGAAACGGCAAGGGCTTGAGTAAACTGAAGGCCTCTTTGAACAGTTTGAGTTTCAGCAGCAAACAGTACTTGCCCTTTGAATGTGAGTAAGCAATTAGGCTTGACATCTTGGGAGACAGAAACACTGAACTTTGTGACATTCTGGACAGTTGGGTGGAGCATGCTATAACCTGGGATACCTTTAGGGACAGTAATTTACACACCCACACTCTAAAATAGAATACTCCTGTTTCCTATGTACGTAGTTACGTTGCTAGTTATAAAAATGGAGCTAACTGAAAATCAAATACTCAAGTTTCAGTAACTTAAACTTTACTCAGGTTCAGGGGTAGACTGCTGTCTCAAACCACCATCACTGACAAAGTTAAAATGAAATGGATCCAATACTGTCACACCAGTTACTACATCAGTACTTCATTTTCTAAAACAAATGCTCCTTCAGGAAATAAAAATTTAATACAAATATATTTTTTAGAATGTTTTGTCAAAATAGGTAGTTCTTTTAAAAATAAATGGAAAGTTTCTCTTTGTATTCTAATGTGTTCTTCCCACTTATCTGCATACATTTATTGACCTCACTTAGGAAAAACATATTTTCTAGAAGAAGGATCAGCTTTCTTTTTTGCTGTTATAAACTAAAATATAATTTTTACCCCTTTCAAAAAACCTTAGTAACTATCTCACACCAGGAGAGCCACCGCACAGGAGAGCCACCTTGTTTGTCAAAGGATCATTTGCTTGGTGTCTATTTCTCCAATAAAACCTCCAGGGAGACAAAAGTTCAGAGTATACCTATGATGTCATTTACTGTGCATAGCGGCAGAGAAAATCTATACTTTAAATTCATGCAAAGTCTACGTAGCAGGTGCATGAAGGTACAACATTCATTGTGTGATCATGATACTTTCCTCCCAGAGACCTAAAAAAATCCCAGTTGGTTTTTCTAGCCAACCAGAAGCAGCCTTGGCTTCCTGAAGAAGTCTATGATATGACTAACACATTGATTCCTTTTATATTAATCACATTTTTTCAAAGCACAATAACTGCTCTGTGATCACTTTCTTCTTTACTTATTCACACATATTAGTAACTTAACAGATCATTAACATGAGTTGACTCATCAAGCTGTATATACATTTTACGAGGACAAGCTTTGATAACAGAGCATAACATATTCTGTTCCACCTTATGAACGGAACAAAGGAAAATAAGAACAAAGAATCCCACTGATAAGAATAAAGGATCCTACTGAAGCTTCACTAGTGCATCTGATGTCAGTAAAACTTCTAATTGCAAAAAGCTTTACTGATTTTTTTTTTTTTTGTATGAGATTTTGTTGCCTGAGCAGAATGTAAGCATTTGACCAGCGCTATGTTAAGAGTTATTTAAATAACACAAACTCAAATGTCCCTAAAATTCTACTATTGACAAAGTCTTAGTTATTGGTGTCAAGGCCATGCCCAGCTACACTAATGGATAGTTTCTGGGAATTTTCTAACGTGTTTGTTGGCTGGAGATGTATAATAACATTGTGGTCATTGAGCTGTATCAAGTTTTGAAATACAACTCCACAAGCAATGAATACAGCTCTAAGTTAATTTTAATTCTTTGATATGGTTCATGAAAGTATTCTGATAGCTGAATTTTGGTGTGAAAGTACTATATAAGTAATATATAGCAGTTAACTCATTAATTATGTACAATTCATGAAATATCCCAAAACATGGTGGTAACCAATTTAGACTGTGACAGAACAACTCAACATAAGCAGTTCCGCACTGTGTAAAATTTAACAATGTGCTTAACTCATTGACTTACATTTTTATTCAGCAGGTTGTACATAAGAAAACAGAGGTACAAAAAGATCATGTTGTTTAAAGGAATATAATTGGGATTCAAAAACAGTAAGCTTGACCTACATCACAACATCATACTGCCTCTCAATGCACTAAGTTACATACTGTCAAGCTGCAAATTGGAACAATTTTTTCCCATAGAGTTATGGTTTAATTTTGTATATTTGAAGATTTGCTTTTTATACAATCTAGAATAACTCATATCCCAGAAGAAAAATTTAGTAACTACTTTCAGTACATTAAAACCTGTTCAAGGATAAACAGATAAAATTATTGCCTTCAACAAATTAACAATTTAGCAGAGAAACAGACAAATAATCAAAAAATGAAAATACAGTAAGAATCAGGAGGCGGGATGGTTCTGAAGGCTTCTTCCATAACTAACAAATGATAAATCTAGACAAATATATCTCACCAGCTTTTAAACACTTCCTCCCAATATCTATTACTTTATTGTCCTGTTGTCTTATTTCTGTGAGTGGGGAACCCTCTATGTCTGGTATAGCTGTTCAGAACTCATATACAAAAGTTTCTCATTTCTCCAGTCTATACTGTGTCATCAGAGATGTTCTATGATTTAGTAACACAGCAATTCCTTCATCCTTAATGCTTTGCACTTCCTAAGATTATCTCTGAGAGCAGAAGCAGCTACTGAGTTTTAGTCATTTTAAAACCTTTTAGTCAAATCAGAAATATATTGGGATGTACAGTCACCCCTTGGTATATATCCATGGGGGATTGGTTCCAGGATACCAAAATCCCTGCAGATACCAAAATCCACGGATACGCAAGTCCCTTATGTAAAATGGCTAGTGCAGTCGACTCTCCATATCCACAGATGCAGAGGGCTGTCATTATAATTTGTCATTTTTCAATTTATTACAATAACATTTTTAAAATTCTTCACACTATATTATGTAATGACTCGCCTCATATTAACAGTTGTACCTTTACTTATCTCTTTTGCTTCGTATGATTCAGTTGTTTCCTAAATACTAACTTCATATTCTTATGGCTCTGAGGAGATAATTAATTAATTAAAATGGATAAAATTTTATCCATAAAAAAATCATAACACTGCAGGATTTCTGTAAGGATGATTCTTGAAATAACATTTGTTTACTCTCGCATCTAATATGAAAATGGAATATTTATTCAATATTTTCTGATTTTGTAAGGGAGGTTTGCTAACTTCTCACGGTCTCCCTTTCCCTTATCCCCACCAAGTAAACAAATGGAATGATTTAATGTATTTTTCCTGAAATTAGGATGAATTTTACGGTTACATCTGTACTTTTCAAATTAAATAAATAAAAACACATTTTTTCTTTCTCATCAACTCTGCATTTGTTGAATTTATTCACCCATATACTGCATCATAAACACTACAGAATAATCAAATGTTTTTATTTTATAGTCCTTGACTCATATCAACAAAATATGCTTAAAAAGGAAAAATACAAGAAATTATGACAATAAAGCTTTTTTCCTAGCAGCTCTTCAGGAAAAAATCATAAATATAACCATAAATAGTCCATAGATATCCCACTTATCATTGATTAGTTTCCCTGCAGAGTTCATCTGAGTATAGGACCAACTTTAAACCCTAGTGAAAGCTCTATTATAAGCAAATTTGGCACTGAGAAGGAACTTTGAAAATAAAAATATTTTAGTTCTAGGTAAAAAGAGCATGCTCACCATTAATTTCTAATAAACTATCCCCAGGCTTCTTCCAAAAATACATAGCAAGCGTCACTCCAACAGAATAGTTGTGAATTCCTTGTGCCAGAGCACTGAGGTACTAGGGTAAAAATGCACTGGTGTCAAAAAATCTATATTGAACATTGAAATTTTAATACTTGAAGGCTTAATTTTTTAGAATACCCTAGGTTCTAGAAAGTTGAGACAAATGAACTTTACAATCATAAATGTACTATATAATCTTAAGAATGAATTATGACCCACTATTAAGGCTTATTATATGCCTACAGTAATCAAGAAAGTCTGATTTTGGCAGAAGGATAAACATTTAGATACATGGGACAGAATGGAGAACCCAGAAGAAGACCCAAACAAATATCCTCAACTAACTTTTGACAAAGGATTAAAGCAATCCGATAGAGGATTTTTCACACAAAATCCTAGACATGAATATTCACAGAGGCTTTATTACAATAGCCAAATACTGTAAATAACCCAAATGCCTTCCAATGATTGAACAGTTAAACAAACTGGTACATCTATACCAAGTGTTATTCTACAGCAATAAAAATAAATCAACTGCCAATATACACAACAACCTATGATGAACTTCAAGGGAATTTTGCTGATGAAAATAGTCAATCCCAAGAGTTTACATACTTGAAATGACAAAATTTTAGAAATGGGGAACAGATTAGTAATCGCCATGTGTTAGGGTAGGGTAAGGGAAGAGAAGTGAGTGTAGCTATAAAAGGGCAACACAAGGGGTTTTTGTGGTAGAGAAACTGTTTGGTATCTTGACTGTCACAGTGAATACATAAACCTATACTAGTAATAAAATTGCATAGAACTAAATACACCACACACACAAACAAATGCCCCTATATATACAAATACACAGACACACAAATGAATACAACTGGAGAAATCCGAATAAGATAGCTGATTGTATCAATCTCAATATCCCAATCGCTGTATTACAATTACTATAGTTTTACAAGTTATTACTGTTGGAAACTGGGTAAATCTCTGTATTATTTCTTACAACTACATGGGAATTTACAATTATCTCTAAATAAAGTGGTTAATTTTAAAAGAAATTACCTGTGACTGTGTAATCCTATTTCTGGGATATATCCACAAAAGTATATAAAAAAGGATAGAATAAAATTTATTTGGCGTTGTTCAAATGGAAGAGATTTTAAAAATAACCTAAAAACTCATCAAAGGAGGAATGGTGCATTTATACATCTCACATAATGTAGTTATTAACAAGTTAAAAGAATGGAGTATCTCTAATGAAGGGATACAGAAAGATCTGCAAGACAGGTTAAAGAACAAACAACCTGTATAGAGTGAGCCATTATTTATTTGGGGGAAACAGATGGCATGGAAGAAAACTGACTGACTTGGAAACTGGGGAGAAGAGAATTCTTCATTTTTTAACTGTGTAATTGTGGCAACCATGGACATGTGCTACTCAGGTCTGCTGGTACAGGAAGCACCAGATAGCCACCCTCTGGGTATACAACTACAATCATTAAGAGATCATGTTTTCCCCGGATTACTAGTGCCATCTTCTCTAACAGGTAATTATTTAGTACTTCTTAAACAATTTTGGTTGGAGGAGTTCTTATCAGCCTGGCTAAATTTTTCTCAAAATTACTCTGAAATCAGACTCTTCCTACCAAATCATCCTTCTCCTATCAGCCTTTCAGAATGGACTGAAGGCTCTCCCTCTTACTACTGCTTTCTTCTCCTTTATTCTTCATAGCTCTTTTGTCTCATTAACCTTTCTCTCTCTCTCTCTCTCTCTCTGTCTCTCTCTCTCTCTCTCTCTCTCTCTCTCTCTCTCTCTGCCGAGGCCTCTCCTGTACCCCAACTAACACAAAATTATTTTGTATCATAATTATATATTAGTTGTAAGACTATTAAGGTCACATATTTCAATTTAAAGTCAACATATATTTATGACAGTAACTTGGTTCATATAAGTTTTTTTTTTTTTTAACACACTTCTAAAAACATTTGAGAATTCTCAAATTTTCTTTGAGTAACTGCTCATTCCATACCTCATATAAACTTGGCAGGATTGTTAGTCAAGGCGCCCAAGCCAACCACCTCTGGAACTGATTGATTTGAGGATGGCATCTCAAAGAGGTCAACTTTTAGTTGCTGCTACTTGGACTTCTAAAGCCTCCCTGGTCCCTGGGCTTCTGGAGGCTGGGCTTTCAAAGTATTCTTTAAGTCTATGAGCTACACTCATATCTTTCCAAGAACTTTATTTTTTACTGACAAAATATACAAGTATGGAGATTAAAGTTTCATAAATACTAACATAATACTTTTCTAGGAAATATAAGATATTACCGATAATGTTTTAACCTGCTATCTCATCCATTATGTCTGTGTACATATTTGTGACCACTGAATGTTCTCACGACAAAGACTATGGAGTATAACCTGTGGGGAACCCTGGATTCAATCCAAATAAAATACCCTTCCTCCTGTTTATTGTCTAAAAGAAGATTTTGCTAAATTTGTCCTTACTTCCTCTGTTTTAGAAAGCCAAACGCACATAAAGTGAGTTTTATTTTTAAAAAAGGATTCCACACTTCAAGATTCTCTACCTCTGTCCATATTATGTCCATAGTCAATAGGGCATATACCAATATTCTGGAGGAACACTTGGCTTAATCAATGTTTCTCATAAGTTTGACACTGACTACAATTCTATTAGAGATTTATTCCTCTGTTTTAACTAATTTTTAAAATTAATATAAAAAATTGACTACTATTTGCAATATTCAAGGTGCTTTGCCTACACTGGTTGCAATACTTGTAACATTGGAAGTGAGATACTCAGTCTTGTTTTAAGTAGTCAGAAACTGTGGCTTAGAGAAGCTAAATAGCTTAGCAAAGGCTACTAGAAAATAAGGAGAAAAATGAGATTAAAATCAATATCTGAATCCAAATATCATTCTATTTCCACTCTAGTAGACTACTTTTCATAAGATGCAGATACTTATGGGAAGGTTATTAATCCATTCAATCAACATTTATTGAGCACCAAGACTGTGGACAATTCTGTACTAAGCACAGTGTAGGGACTCCATGAATCATTCCCATTTGATAGAACAGTCTCCAAAACTTACTAAACACTCAATAAATGTGAACTATATTGAGTTATAATTTAGTTATATTAAGTATGTTGTCAGTCATAAATATTTTACATATAAGTCAGTTTTATTAGGTACTTTCTTCACAATAACTAGCTTTGAGAATTAGAGTGTAATTAGGGGGAAGTGAGTGGAACACTGTTGTTAGAAAGCAGGTCTATGGTGTCCAATACTAGCAAAAGCTCTAGGAATTTGGTTGGATAAAGACCAGGGTAGGAGATGCCACTAAATGCTTGGTGGTTGAGGAAGGGAGTGACAGGAAGAAGAAGATGGAAATTTATGAGAATTCTACAAACGAAAATCCCTTAAACTAAACATATATAAGACCTCTAACCACTCTGAGTCTGCTTCCTAGCTGTAAAAATAGGGGATTAGTTGCTGCTATAATCTCTGAAATTCTGTGTCTAGTTCCTAAACCTAAAACTTTTCATAACTAGATAACAAGCTCCATGAAGGTAGCAACCTTGCTCCTCCACTGCTGTATTCCTAGCATTCACTGTAGTGTTTAGCACACAGTAGTCACTCAACAAATATTTAAAATAATGAACTTGAATTAATTAATGGAAAGTTAAGTGTATGACTCACCTTCACAATTTGATAATATGATAAAAAAATTCTAAAAACTTACTCTGGGCCTCCTAAGTACATCAATGTAAATAATGTATTCATTGATTTCAGCAATTTAGAGTTGATCTTCATATGTTTTTCATTGTGTACTTCTAAAAGTAAAATAATGTTGAGCATGAACCCCTGATACATATTTACTTTAATATGTATTATGATATATAATATTATATATAATTATATACATGGATTATACCTGTTTGTATATTAAATATTAGTAATGTCTAGCTTTCTTATTTTTAGCTAATAGAAGTTTAAAATTTTTCTTCCTGCACCTCTGTATACCTTCTGAGTAACACAAACTCCTAGGTCAGGGCCACAGATACGAATTCTGGACACCAAGGCATTCAGAAGAGTTAGTTAGCTTTTTAGGATTCAATGAGTGTACAGCATGATTATAACCGCCCCCTTTCCTATTCTAGGGCACTGCTGCCAACATCAAATAGAATCACCAGGTTGTCCCAACTCTGCAATGTTATTCCAGTTAGTGATCGTTCCAAACCCCATAGTGCAATGGAAACTGCACCAGCCTGAGAATCAAGGGTCTTGGACTAGACTTATGACTGATAGCTGAGAAGCCTTCAGTGAGGTCCTTGTAACTCTGGGCTCAGGTTTATGATTTTATAACTGACAAAAAAAATGATCAATCCTTATGTACCTAAGGAAATACAAAATATAGCACCCTGCAACGTGTCTGTGGACAAAAGAGCACAAACTATTTAGAGGGAGGCTTAGCACTTGTATTATTTGGTCATTGTTAAGACAGTCAAATAAGTGTAATCAGTCCTGGTGCAACCTCCTGGCTTCCCTCTTTCTAAACTACAATGCTTGGTAAATAACTGGTAATAAGTGATCCCTCCAGAGTAGTTTTTTAGAAAGAAAACTGATGGTTTGTACATATAATAATTATCCCTAAACATTATTAAACACCTATTTATCAAATTAAACATTAAAGACTTATCTCCCATAATTTAGGACTTGATTTGATTTTAAAAATCCGGGTTAACAGCTTCAGTGTTTTCAAGCGTACGGATTCATCCAAAATTAAGTTTCTTTACATTAAAAACTATTATGCAAACATATGTAAAGATATTTATTGTCCGGTATATTCTACCAACTTGATTTAACAGTGTTTTAAAAGGCTCGCTATTCTTCATATGTCGTTATGACAAACTAAGCTAATTAAAATGTATTTGCTTGTATCATCATATAACAATATTATAAAAACAACCACTCATATTGCATTCTGAATTTTTCAAAGTGCTTTCACATAAATTATCTCAATTGTAGTGAATTACATAGAATTAAATAGCTAGTGAATAGTAGAGAACAAACCAGAAACCAGGTTTTTAGACTTAACTGTAAAAACTCAACAGTGTCCTAAACTGAGCCAATTTCGATCTTGAAACTGTAGACCATCTTTTATAACTGTTGGGGACTGAGGGATATTTATCTCATTATTTAATTAATTTGCTTGAAATAAGGTGTGGCCAAAAGTAACTGGAAATAAAATTGAGAGGTTTTTTTCATAGAGGTTCACATTTCCTATTTTGATGGGAGTATTTTTTTCATGCTAAAATCTTGTTGTGGGAACATCAATCTTTTGCTTTATAGATATTTTTTTCATCTAGAAAATTCTTTTCATCTCTACTCTTTTCATTTCCTTTTGCACTTCACCTTTTCAGATCTCAGGTGAAAATATATACTATCACTCTACTTTGTTTTTATCCCCTGAGAAAACATTTTTATTTTTTCAGTGACGCTTCAGCACTGCTGAAAATAATTTATACTATAGTCTAGGCTGCATTATTTTAACATGGGGAGACCCTGTGTATGGATGTGATAAAGCAGGAAACAATCTTATTACGTTTCCCACAAAAGAGTGGAATATTTATCTCTACAGAGAGAAGTTTAAGCATAAGATCCTCAGATTTAGAATTTACATACTATAGGATGAATCATAAACTTAGTCATTTCATATTTATGTCTCTATGAGATTTCTTTATCATCAAAGTGTTAGAATATTCCTCAAAAATTTCAATAAGTCAACAATGTTGACTAATACTCTTGCCTAATGTACCAGATTGACGAAGAAGTAATTTATACACTTTTTTACATCCGCTAGACCTGGGATCAACGTCAATAGGAGAGTGGCTAGGACAAGAAAATAATTCTCTTATTATAACTCTTGACCTAGTAAATATGAGAAAACTTCAGATAATCTGTATCATTTTTCTTCAGAGTAAATTTCAACCTAATGTATCTCAAAGAATTTAAACAAACTCATAAAACCAGGGAATGGTCACCATCATTGTTTTATATAACTGGTATCAAATTTCCTAATTATAAAATACTATATGTTTACAGCTGAAATATGCAGAAAACACTAAGTAAAGCTCAAGTAAGAAAAGTCAACTGTACAATTGTTACTCCAAGAAAACATAGGCCCCTGCAGTAACTCTACCAACCAATTCCAGTGAACACTGTCGATTAAAAGGTAGATTCTCTGCTTTCTTAGGAACTTCCTTCTGATTCACCCCTTAACCCTCTCATTTAGAGTTCCCCTAAAAGTCAAGATTTTCTATATTTGTTTCTCTTGAGCACCTATTGCTTCCTTAGAGTTCTTGACATGTATTTAACATCCTTCACTAGCTCTCAATGCTAAGGTAGGCTTGCCTTCTTGTTTACTTCTCCTTAATCATTTCAACCAGGTTAGGAAGAAATAGCCAAAACTACGCTCATGTCACAATCTTCTCTAGAAATCTGTAAAGATGCTATATTTTAAAAAATGAAATTTATAATTTTAGCATTTTAAAGAAAATTATTTATGAACTAAAGAGAAAAACTGCTAATAAAAGGACTAATAAACTTAATACTTTATGACACAAATAAATTTATTAAAAAATTAATAAATAGATCATGCCAAATAAGTAAAATAAATATGCTAAACACAGGTGATACAGATAGTTAAAAGTCAATGAAGAACCAGAAAATAGAGAAAAGGGGTTAGGATAGATCATTTAATATATATTAATAGGCTATGTATACTCAAGGGTGGTAATGCAACCTGAAAAATCCAGTCTTTATAACAGAAAGATAAAAAAACAGCAGGACATATGTAAATTTTTTTTTCATTTAACGCAAAAATTATCAACAAGAGCAAAGAAAAGCATTACAATCACCTATTAAAAACTTGATGAACATGTTCTCCAAAAACTTATCTATCAAATATTATGAATTATTCCTCAGTAAAAAGTCACAACGCTCTCTTTAGTCATGTTTCATGCAATGTTATACCCCACAACGTCTATTTTACAAGAAAATTAAAATGGATGTGTACAGTCAGTAGACATCTGCACATATAGGAAAAATGAGCCATAGGGGCTTGAAGAATATCTTAGCAAGGAAGTAGTAATGAGGACCAAAAGGTGGAAAAAAGTAATATATCAAGAGCAGCATTTTGGTGTGGTAGTCTGAGTCTACAGAAAGTCCACTGGACTAGTAGTCAGGAAACGTAGATTCTAATTTTGGCTGAGGCACTGCATATCTGTGACTTGGCACAAGTAAGATGATTATAACCTTAAATTTCTCAATCAGCAAATTAAGGAGATTGGACACATCGTCTAAGAGACTATTCTTTTAGCCCTAAACTGTGGTCACGGAAACACTGAAACCTAAAATAACAGGATAGATAATAAAGATAATTCTATAGGAATTCTATGTGTACCTAAAATTGAGGAGTCCTATTGGGTTATAATCTTCAAATTAAAGTGACAACAGCATATTTATTTGTGGAAGACATTAAAAGGTTTTTCTCTTTTTAATTCTATGAATGGAAGTTTCTATAGCTGAATTGATATTTTCCACATGTTTTAGATGGCAATTCTATTTCTACGCATGTAAAAAACAACTTAAGTCTTTTATTTTATTACACAACGAGTATATATTAACCTAAACTTCATCCTTTTTTTTTTTTACCACAGCCTTCATATAGACAAATGAAAGCTATATTCCCCATAGGATTAAAATTAAAACTGTTTTTATGATGTAAAATATATGTTTCCCTTTCTTAATATCCTACTGTCCTACTGAGTAGACACTCGCCAGATAAAAAGCACCTCCCTACCCCTCCACCATCAAAACCATAAACACACACACACATCATTTAGGTACTAAGGAGCTTGCTACTGACCTTTGTAGAGACTCCACGGTTTAAAATAATTTCTAAAAATTGTTATTTTATAAAGTCCTATTTTTCACCAGCAGGATCACCAAATCATTGGCACCTGGGATATTATCTTGGAATTTCTATTATAACAAGGAAGCAGAAAACCCACCCAAAGTCTTCCCCTATATGTTCTGGAAGCCATACCTAGAGAGGCAAGTCTGAAAGACCTTATCATAGCATCAGATAATTATGAAATCTCACCCTTTAAATCAGTAAGAACATAAATTCTAAACCCACTTAGCTATTTTTAGTTCTTATTCTTATATCCTTGGAAATAATTTTTAAGATATATTCAACATCATGACCGGGTACTACCTCAATTTCTAGTTAATTTTAAAATAATCACTTAAAATTTAGAGTATGATTATGCTTGTATGGCAATTTCAAAATATCACGTATTATGGAATTCAATAGGAAGTACACAGAATCCTACAGACTGCAAGGCATCAAAGGTATAATTTGGAAGAAATTTGACATTACTCAAATGCTGCTCCATATCACTATATGATTCTTTATGGAAGTTAATTTATGTGTCACATTGTTCTGCTATTTGAAAGAAGAAATAGTCAAACTTTTCTTACATATATATTCTCAAAATTTTGTCACAGGCATTTAGGATGTTAAACTATTTATAATAGTGTAGGTAAGTACAAAAATCAATCAAATATCTTGTTCCATAGTGTCTGTGTGAGGGACTTGGATCATGTGAGATGAGATATTATCTGGTATAGAAAGGTAGGTAATGAGTAAACTAATAGTGGCAGAGATTCTTTGAAGGACGTTAAGCCTGAAAATAGTTTCATTTGCAGCAAAATGTCACAAAGAAAGTCAAATATTCTAGTATGGTGAAAGAGAGAAGGCCGAATGATGAAAAAATATAAGAGCTACTAGAAATTTTTAAAAAATCTGTTGTCATTAAAGAAACGCTAATTATTGAAGTATTAACTAGGCATATATGGGGCTTAGGAGTGATGGAAATAGAAGTTCTGGCTCTGGCATAGTAGCAGAGTTCAGTTTAGTTTTCCTTACAATGCCCAAACATTTATGAATATTGATTGCAATAAATCCAATGTCAGAGAAAGTTTTAGAATACATGTATACTCTTCAATATTTGACATATATAACATATACTTTTATTTAATAATCTTTAATAGTATTTTGTTAAGATGGTGTACTGTGTTGAACAGTCCCTCCACCCCCGCCAAAATTCATGTCTGTTTGGAACCTCAGAATGTGACCTTATATGGACATAAGATGTGTGCAGATGAAATTAGTTAAGATGAGGTCCTCCTGGATTCAATCCAATAACTGCTATCCATATAAGAAGGTATGAAAACATGAAGTCGCATAAAGCAGAGAGCACCATATGAGGATGGAGACATTCCTGTACAAGCCAAGGAATGCCAAGGATTGCTGGAAGTCACCAGAAAGTAGGAGAAATGTATGGAATAGATTCTCCCTCAGAATCTCCAAAAGGAACCAACCCTGGCAATACCTCGATTTTGGATTTCTACCTTCCTTAACTGTGAGAGAAAAAAATTCTGATGCTTTAAACTATCCAGTTTATGGTACTTTGTTACAGCAGTCCTAGGAAACTAACACAGAGCTCTGGCCTCGTGTTGAAACAGGATACCGTCTACGCTACATTGCATAAATGCTCAGGAGTGTTGGGCCACAGGGACATTAAACCAGTGATTTTTCTTTTTTTTTTTTTTTTTTGTGGTACGCGGGCCTCTCCCATTGCGGAGCACAAGCTCCAGATGCGCAGGCTCAGCGGCCATGGCTCACGGGCCCAGCCGCTCCGCGGCATGTGGGATCTTCCCGGACGGGGGCACGAACCCGTGTCCCCTGCATGGGCAGGCGGACTCTCAACCAGTGCGCCACCAGGGAAGCCCTGATTTTTCTAATTAACAGCTAAGGAACTAGCTTATAAGAACGTTACAATGCTGTACTATAACAATCTAACAAAATGCATGTGTTAAAATATAAGTAATATTTTCGGAATGATGATGTCTAATGGTTGCATAAGAAATTTTTGACATAGTTTTCTAAGCCCAGATGAGTATATATCACAATCTCTTCATCTTTTGTCATATGAATTTTCCCAAGTAATCACTAATACTGCATATTGCAGGACTTATAATTCCCAGCACTCCTAGAGATAGCTAAAATAATAGAAAATTATCAATATGAATTTTTAATACACAGAAAGTACTCTGCATCTGACAATTCAGAAACTATTTGAGTAGACCAAATATGTGAATCCCTTTGGGAACCAGCAAATAAAGACTGCAGCACCCACATGTTTCTTCTTTAGTATTCAGCTTCCCCAGGCCTAAAATATATGTGCTGACCTCCATCACCTCACTGCCCAAGATGGATGCATCTTTGCTGGAGTTAGCGGCTCAGTCCTCCCCCGGGGCCAATCCCTTATATGATTCTTAAGTCAACTACTGAAACCTGGGAGATAAAATCAGTAGCTTATTTTCTATCTTTTTGCACTGTCTGGAAAACAAATGGCAATTTGGTCTATGTTGATTTCCTATCTGGTTCCCCCGCCAGAGCCCCCATGGTTCCTAATCTCAAGATCTGGACAATTCTTCAATGAAAAGGACAGTTAACTTTTTTTTTTTCTTTGTGATCACAAACTCCTTCCACAAAAAAAAAAAGTTCAAATGTCTAATTTCTACTTTCCTTATGTCTTTTTCATAGCACTTCAATAACACTTGAGCCCTGCCTCTCAGGTACTATTATACTCAAGAGATTTTCATTATAGTATATTTCTATACCAAATGCCTACGGTACGTCAGTAGGTGTGTGTATGTATATCTGTGTGTGTGTGTGTGTGTGTGTGTGTGTGTATATAAAATATTATATGTAGATAATGTTTTTAAGCCAGATAATACTAAAATATTTTAAATATAAAACAAAACTAAAATGAACAATATCTGGAGGAATTTAAAGTAACTTGAAAACCACCTGACCCTTCCCTATCCTCACCTCTCCCTAGACTGTTATAGAACTAGATACTATAGTATGCTTTACTAAGGAGTCATTTATTATTTTGCTATGCAAAGTTGTACCTCCATATTTTTAAAACTAAAAAGACTTACAGAATACTATAACAAATAGTTCTTCAATGCAGACATCAACTGTGATAAGTATGGGTTATATCTTAATAGCTACTGGGGTGGGAAAAGGCACTGTCATTTATGAAAATAATTGTGGAGAGTAAATGAAAGGATGCTTGGGGAAGGGGGGAAAGCAGAAAGAAATGGAAGAGACTGAAGAAAAGAAAATGGGTGGGACTTCCCTGGCAGTCCAGTGATTAAGACTTCACCTTCCAAAGCAGGGGGTGCAGGTTCGATCCCTGGTCAGGGAGTTAATATCCCACATGCCTCAGGGCCAAAAAAACAAAACATAAAAAAACAGAAGCAATATTGTAACAAATTCAATAAAGACTTTAAAAATGGTCTACAGGGAAAAAAAATCTTAAAAAAAAAAGAAAAGGGGAAGTGAGAACAGTATAAGGAAAGGGAGAGAAGGGTAAAGAAAAGAAGGTAGGAGGAAAGAGGGAAGAAATGAGAATTAAAGAGAAGGAAGAAAGGTATAACCACTCAAATAGTAAATATTTGTCTCTATTAAAAAAAAAAAAAGAGGCAGATAGAAAAAGGAGCTATCATACTCAAGATTAGCCAGTTAGGATCTCCATTATGTATTACTTGAGACAGACACTAGAAGACAAGGTAATTGCAGTTCATAGTTGAAGCTACACAATAAATAAATATCAGATTCTCTATGCAACATGGAATTGACCTTTCATGGTAACAGAATGAAACCGAAGAATATTAAAACCAATGATTTTCAAAATGTGGTCCTCAGGATCTGCAACAGCATCACCAGGGAACTTGTTAGAAAAACAAATTCTTAGGTCCCACAGGACAACAACTGAATCAAAAACTGTGGGAGCTGGGTCCAGGAATCTACATTTTACCAAGACCTCTAGGTGATTCAGATACATGCTAATGTTTAGAAACCTCTGATTTAAACCACACCTTTTCAGGCAGAGCACTCTGCATGCTTTGTTCAGACGATAGCATGATCATGTTTCCTGAGACGGCACAGTATACAAATCAACTGATATCATTTTAAATGAATGCTAATGAAGCAACAATTCTAAGATTAAAAACCTGAAGCTGTAGACATATTCTTCTTTTCCCCTTGCATTTTTCCCCTTGCATGAACTCATTTGCTGCTGTATTTTCTAATTCTTCTCTGCCCAACCTCCTAAATTCTATCAAGGTCCTAGGGTCAGGGCCCCTAAGGCTGAACCTTCTGGGGACTGGAGTTCTAGTTGGGAAGCATCTTGAGATCTTATCTCTGAATTTCCATATGGTTCATACTCTGAGGATTCAGGACTATAATCCACCTAGGATACAGGACAGAAATTTTCTACCATGAGGCAAAATCAAGCCCTTTTATCTCAGGACTGCTAGGCACCTGAAAACCTAGATGACTGTCAACCTGAGTTTCCCAACACGAGATTTACAAGAAACTTTTAAGCTATTACAGAAAAATTATTGCTGATGTCCCTTTTGACCACAGCTATGAACCAGTATTATGCTAGATCTGAATCACACTTTTTCCTTAGAACTGATGGTTAAATTTTAAGTAATCTCAGTCAGTTGTTAAAACACAGCTATTTATTAAAAATTATATTAAATGCAGTATTAAAAACAAAAGTAATATATACTGAAAGATTATTACTTCACAATTACTTTACTCAGTTTTACTGCTATCTGTAATATAAGGTCATCTACATCAATTGTATCCATGTATGATAACACTATGTAATGGTGTGTTACTGCACATTTCCTCCCAATTCCCATTCAGTGACATCATGTTCAAGTTCACCTCAGTCCTGGAGGAGTATTAATACCATGAAAATTGACAAACACAACAAGTCATTGTGCTTTTTCCTCTCTCTGGAGAGTCAGTTGTTAAATACCTACCTGCATACCACTGGCTATAACTGAAGATTTCTAGAAGTCCTATTAAAAATTGCTTTTGAAGAATAGACAGTAGACACTGTGGAAAATTACTATAAAGTTGAAAAAAATGTCATCTAGTTCATAAAAGCCAAAGTTACTCCATTAAAGTTATTTAACTGATTATGAAATTTAAAAATTGGCATTTAAAAAATTTAACCAAAATTTAGTGTGCAAAGGAAAGGGTGAATGGCTAATATGCATTCTTTTTTAAAACTCTAGGATTTTTCTTCTTGTGTTTAATAGAAAGCTAAATAGAACTGTATCATTCTCTTCACATATTTTCAGCCATTTGTTTTTCCCTATTATCATGACACTTTCATTCACTTTAAGCTTTACTTCTGCACCATCTTTTCTGAAGATATAAAATGTCCTTTTGAGTATCAACCTTTACTAGTGACTGTGAAATAATTGGTTTCGTTTTGTCAACTTTTAAATAGGAAAAATAAAAGGAGAGGGCACAGTGAAATTATTGAGGCAATTGAACCTGCATGTTTCATACTTCAAATTAGTATTGTTAGGTGACTCTGTGAAGATAAAATCTCCAGCCTTGAGAAATTTGTATTGTGAAATGGTTTCCTTATCAGTGAGGTTAATGAAGATGTCAGCAAATGGGATGAGGCTTTGCCAAATGGAATTACTTTCACCTTCAATCCAACTTGGAAAAGGTGTTAATCAGTATATTAATCTTAACAGCAGCTGAGAAGGAGGTTTTGGATGTGGCCATTTCTGTTCCTCATTAGAAAGCTCTGAAAAGATAATTATTCTCAAAATCTATATTATCTACACAGTGAAAAAACTCTCTTTTGCTAAAGTAGAAACCTCTGTAAAGCAAAGACAAAGATGGATCAATGGGTCAGAAAGAGTTTTGAAAGAAGAATTTAGATAGGAACATATCTAAAACATATTTAAAGTTTTCTGGAGTATTCAAGACATGACCAAGAAAACTATGTATCAAGTAAACATGATCATAGACATAGAGACATCACATCATAGAAAAATAATTACTTAATTGAACAGGATCAACACCACAATGGAAAATTATATGTTTGTTTGAAAATATCAAGGTGTAAAATAGAAGCAAAGTTTACCACTATAAAGTTTACTACCTGGGACAGTCTGGATATAAAAAGTGAATGGCGACTCCTACATCACACTATAAGTAAAAATGAATTCTAATAGGACTAAAGATCTAAATGTTAAAGGTAAAATGATAAAGCTTCTATAAAATAACATAGCAAGACATCTTCCTGGTATATGGTAGTCAAAGATTTTTTAATAAGACATAATTATCCAACATAAAGGAAATAATTAATATTTGGATTTCATCAAAATTAAAAACCTCTGTTCAAAAACAAAGTCAACATAAGAAAGTGAAAAGATAAGACACAGATTTGAGAAGATTTAGGAAATGCATATAAAACACAAAGAACTATTACCAAAATATGTAAAGGGTTCCTATAAATCAATAATAAAAGACAGAAATCTTAATTTTTTTAAAATGGGCAAAAGACTTAAATATTTCCCAAAGAAGGTTTTCTGATCTCCAATAAGCTTGTGAAAAGGCACTCAACATGATTCGTTATTAGGGAAATGTACATTTAAAACCACAATGAAATACTATTACATAACAACCAGAATAAAAATTAAAAGATTGGCAATAGCAAGTAGGTGAGGATGTGGACTAACTAGAATTCTTGTCTACTGCTTTTATGTACTTTTTCCAGATGCTTCTGATGAGGGTGCAAATTGGTACAACTATTTTGGAAAACTAGCAGTATTTACTAAAGTTGAACATAAAAGTACCCTACAATCCTGCAATTCTACTCATAAGTAGTTGCTAACAGAAATGTGCACAAATATCCCGAAAATGCATCTATAGGTGCCTTTGGCAACATTAGTCATAATAGCCTTCAACTGAAAATAACTCAGATGCCTGTAAACATTAAAACAGATAAACAAATTGGTGGTATATCCATGCAATCAAATACCATAAAGCAAAATAAGATAATGTACTACTGATAAATACAACAGCATGAATATTTCACAAAAGTGAGACACAAAAGAGTCAGTACTTACTATTTAATTTCACATGTATCAAGTCAAGGAGAGGAATAACTCATCTATAATAACAGAAGTCAGAATATTGCTTATTTCTGGAGTGTAAGCTTGAAGCAGTGACTGAGGGATAGGTTGAGGGGATGCTGTTAATTTCTCTGGTTTGATCGGAGCTGCTTAAATGGGTGTGTCTGCTTCATCAAATTTCAATGAAGTATACACAAGATTTGAGCACTTTATTTATGTTGTATTTAAACATGAAATTGCCAGTTAAATAGAAAAAAAAAAGAAGTTAAGAAATTGCAGCTAGATTATAGGATGACTATCATGGAGAAATCTGAAGAAAAAGTTAAGAAAAAGTATATAAGAAGATTGATATCTTCCATCTGGAAAATTAATGATGCAAGAGTGAATGCAAAGTGATCATTTGAGACAGTTTATAGTGTTTTAGTGTTCTACGCTTCGAAATAGAAACTGCAATGGTTATTTCTTTCTTCTAGAGACTAAATCTAGACGTAATATAAATTACTTACATGAGCAATAAGGAGAAATTTTTATCATCTCAGATACCAAGAAAACTTGAGATAGAGATTTCCCAATGTTAATTTATTAGTTGAATAACATAATCAATAACTCGGTTTTATTTCATTTTTTCCACATCTTCATGTTGGTTTATGGCTAGAAGAATGAAACCAGAAGAACTGAAGATAAGATTCACACTGTGGTGCTAGAGACAGTTCTAGTATCTTTGAGGGTCATGTCTCTTAGGAAGGGAATGTACAAGATCTTCTTTTAACAAGGAGAATGCTTGCAATGAAAATATTGGTACATACACCACACTTGAATATCCTGTAAAACTCCCCTACTAACAGGGCTTGGGCCTTTTGGGCCACCATCTTATGCTTTGTATAAATTTGTTTCCCTTTTTAGTAAAACATATTTCTTCCTTGGGAATTTCATCTCTCTGCTAGGGATTAATCCTTGCTAATAAATTCAACTAGACATTTAAAATTAGCAGGTGCTAGGAGCAAATTTACATTTAACTCTCATAAAAACTCTATGAGGTAAGGTAGGTAAAACTGAAGTGAAGCTCAGAGGGGCTAAGTGTCTTTCCCAAGGTCACACAGCTAAATATGGATAACTCAAAAATTTAAACTCTGCCCTGCCAAAGATAAAATCCTAAATCAGGGGCCAGCAAATTTATCTGAAAAGTGATAATTAAATTTCGTGGGCCACACAGTCTCTGTTGAAACCATTCAGTTCTGTATCATAGCATGAAAACAACAATATACAATACATAATCTAATGAGTATAGTTGTGTCCAATAAAACTTTATTTACAAAAAAAATGATGTGAGGTTTTACCTGACCTATTTATGAGGAAACAAGAAGACAAATTCAGGTTGCAAAATATTCTACAGAATAATTGACTTGAACTCTTCCAAGAAAAGGTGTATTGGGCACAAAGAATGTTCCAAATTAAAGGAAACTAAACAAACATGATAACTGAAAGCAATGTGTAATCCTTGATTGAATTCTTGATGAATGAATTTTTAAAGTTACTTATAAAGTACAATTTATGGACTATTGGAAGATATCTGAATATGGACTGTATAAGATATAATAGTACTATACTGGTGTTAAAGTTCTTGGGTAGAATGGTGTTATAACTCTGTAGAAAAGTGTTATTTTTCCTTGGAGATACAGACTAAAGTATTGAGGGGTGGGGGAGAAAAGAAATGGAAAAGAAAGAGAAGGGAAGAAAGAGAGAAGGAAAGAGAGAAAGGAAGGAAGGAAGGAAGGAAGGGAGGGAGGAAGGGAGGGAGGGAGGGAGGGAGGGAGGGAAAAGTGGTGGGCCACGTTTGTCCTGGGCCATAGTTTGCTCATCCTCTCTTTAAATTTCATAATACTCTGCGTGCCCACCACATAGCTTGAAGGAATGCTGCTTCCAAGAATTTCACTTACTTATTATTAATCACTTATACCTGAGAAGATTAAGAGCATCTAATTCTGACCAACACCAAAGGCCTCCATATTCCCCCCAGACTGGCAGAACTTTAGACAAGTTTCTTACTCACTATAGGCCATTGACCTCCTTTTTCTTAGAACAGTTATATTAGAAAACTTGCAACTGTAATTTCTTTCTCTGAGCCTTTGAGATGTAAATCTTCTACCATTCAGGAATGTCTTTCTCAAGGACCTGGGAGCCAGCTAATCTCTTTGAAATGTAATAATCAAAAAAGACAGTGCCTCTATCTCCCAGTCTCTGTGGGAGAGTAGGAACCTAACTTTGATAAACTCAAATTAGCAAACCCTGAAGGCCTAATCACATTGACCAACTTACTCCCTAAGGTCACCTAGTTCTTTCCCATTAGCTCACCGAGAGCTCCAAAAGTCTCCAGCCTTTTGTGCCATGGAGTTGAGTTCAACCTTTTTTCCCTATGGCAATAGTCTTGAATAAAGTTTTCCTTCACATCTTTAACAAGTACCCAGTGCAATTTTTTCTTTTACTTTATATTCCAGAATATCAATGGCTACTAGGTTTCAAACTACCAGGCTTGGATCGATTAGTAATTGTGATTCAAAATTAATGTAATTATTTTTACAATGTGGTTCTCTTTATGCTTGATTTTTTCATGAAACTAGGGTATTAAGAGGGAGATCAAACAAAGCAAAATAGGTTTGATTGAAACCTACCTATGCTCTTGAGTTACCTCTAACCTTTATACCACAAAAGTTGCATTTTCTGAATCACTATTCATGGGCAGAAAATCATATGGGTCACCTGCTTCCCAGATAAGGCATCTTCATTTCTTAGAAGGGTGACTTTAAATGTGACACCCTAGGAAACTCTGGTGAAATATTTAAGGATGATCAGGCTTTCCTTTTTTCAGCACTTCATGACATCTTCGCTGATATGTTGACTGGAGGTCTAACCCTTAAAAAAGAGCCAGCAGCAAGCTATAGTCTACTGGTGGGCCCTGTTAGCCAAAGATCACAAAAGCATGATCCCAATCTAGGATAATGGACCTCTAAATCTTTGATTTACTGAAATGCTTTAGTTTCAAGACAATTAGACAACACTTACTTTTCTGCGATCATCTTATTCTTGTGCCAGCCTTGGAGTTTTTCATTTGTTTTATTTTCCCTGAAGTCTAACTGGATATTGTTTTAAAAGGTGGGGGGATCGAAAGGACAGGAAAGGTAAAGTAGAAGGAATGAACCCATTAAATGTATTGTGCAATGCACAAAAAGTCAGCCAAGAGTTGAGTAGCAGCTGAAAGCCACTATCCAAGCCTTGATTCCCGAATCTGGGTCATGTCTACCTGGAGGAAAAGATGGCTTTTTCCTCCTCACACGAAGGCATGCTTCATTCTCCTAACCTTGCTCCCTAGGACCACAATTGTCTAGAAGGGGAGACTTTTTCTAATTTGTCCTTTTTCTAGAGAAATCTGTCTCTCTCTCTCTTTAATTTTCTTAATAACAACATGAGAAGCCTAGTATCTCTAGACTCAATTATATACTCTGAATTTATGCTATGGAATGATTATATACTGCAAATTTAAAAGAAAAAAAACAGTAATGAGTTCAGAAACCTGAGTCATCAAGCTGATTTTTCCCACAATGCCCCAAACAACTTTATACTTGACTTTTAAACTCCTTTAGCTACAAAATATGATGATACTAAAGCCAGAGGTCCACAGCAGTATAGATTAAATGACATGACATGAAAAAATGCTTTGAAAATGTTGCAAACATTATCCAAATGCAAAGCATGACTGCTAGGCAAAAGAGATTTCGTTGTTTTGTTTTGTTCTTTATGGCATACTTTTTGATTCTAGTCTTTTTTTGTCTGCTTCGCATCATCTCCTCCTTCCCTTCTCTCAATACAGCATTAAGGGCTTAACAAGTACAGTCACTTTTCCCATCAGTAGTCACAGAATGTTTAAGTTTCTTGTTGATTTTCTTTTTAATTTAATTAGAATTTTAATGAAATAATTGCAACTTAACATAATTTGCATAGTGATTTAGAGGATTATGTTTACTTTGAGGATTTTTTTTAAGGCTTTGGAGGAGAACAGACAATAAACAAAAATGAATAAAATCATCACAGCAACTTATTGAGAATAGTAAAAAGGAAAATGCTTGTGAAATTCCACTTGAACATCAATGTGTTGGGTATTCTTAAAAATCCTCAACAAAGCCATTCAGTCATTTATTCTGACAGTATAAGAAAAAATCTCCTGAGCCTTACCATTTTGCCTGTCTAATCATCTACTTCATATTCTTCACAATCACTGAGAAACTTGATCACAACCTCTAAGGTATTGTTCTCCTTCACATTCTTGTTCTGTAATTCCCTCCCTTGGTTAGGGATTAACTTTGTGGTTGGTACTTCACTTGAATATTCTTTTGGACTAGGAAGCATAAGCATATATAATACACACATATAGTAGCTTTGTTAACTATGAAATAACATATAAGTTAATTTGATATTTTGATGTTGAAGGTCAACACAGAAATTGTATTATTTTTTAAATAACAGATGCACGTACTGATCTCTTACCATCTGCCATGCCCTGGGATGAACACTTTACGTACATTATTATATCACTAAATTCTCAAAACAGACCTATGAGAAATAGGTATCCTTATTATTTTATGCAGAAATGAGGTAAAATGATTATAAGTAGAAGATCAGCAGGTAAAAAGTCTGGACTCTTAAGTATCACTTAGCAAAGCAATTTGCACTGGCACCTTCTTCAAACTATACTAGTGGATATAACCTATGAGGTCAACATGCACTGGAACCATGAGTTTTACCTGAAACCCCTCACTTCAACCCTACCTACTCAAGCTTACTTGGCCTTGCTGGTCCCCAAGTCCTTTCCTGTTATCTGAAGAAATGGGGTTTCATGATATTTCATGTTCCTTCCCGTTAGAACAGTCCATTAATCAATGGGGAATGTGCCTATAACTTTTGAAAAATCTGTTTAAAATGTTTGATTTTCTTTTTATGAGTATCTTACAAACTATGCACAAAAGTTTTATAAGCCTAAATTATCATATATACATTTTCAGAAATCTCCACAGACTGTATTTCCACAGATTGATTCTTCGTTTTCATGGAAATTAAAATGGAAAGCAGCTCATATTTGCAAGTTAGACTTCCAATTACAGACTTTGTAATGCAAATTTAAAGTTCAATTCTAGAAAAGAAAAGGATAAAAAGGAAAACTAAGGCTTTAAAAAAGGAAGATTCCTTTTTGCCTTCTTGAATGTAATGATTTCTGAAAAGCAAAATAAGTAACAGTATACTGATTTATCTTCACTTTTATCCAGATCCCACTACAGTTTCTGTCTCTAGCATGTTGCAGTTGGATATAGCAAATTCATTTTTTGCATGTTACATTTATAAAAGTTTTTTTTTTTAAAAAAAGAATGACTATATTTTCATACTTAAAGAAGTTTATCTAATGTTGTTTTGTAGAGGGGTAACCAAACTGAATAACAGAAGGCTAATAGAAATTACTATGTATTAAGCACTTTGCTCCAAGCAAAGCGTAACTTTTTCTTCAGGATGAGTAAAATCAATGCCCCTGGCAGTAAGATAGCAGGATCAAGCTCTGTCCTCTGCCTATGTATTACTCTTTCATGCAGGACCTTACATTTGGCAGTCGGCAGTCTGGGCAAGCAGAAACAACTAACCCTATCAACTTCATGCCCTCCATTTCCAAGACTGCTTTCTAAAGGATCAGCAGTTGGCTAAATTCTGATGGCAGGAAAAATAATGCTCTGACTTGTGGGTTGTTTTTTACACCCTCCTCCTTCTCATTAACTTCTTCATCTTGTGTCAAGGATCTTCTGTAATCCCTAATATCAGGAAGAAACCTAGTAAACTCTTCTTGCTCAGCCATTTTCACTTGGGCAATTCCTATTTATTATTATCGTACAAAATCCAGCTTAAATATCACCTCTTCTGGGGAAAATCTCTTAGAAACAACAAGACAGACACTATCTTATCCTTGCCTCTCAAGCTTTTATAACAGTCATGATCTTGTATTGCCATTTATCTGGCAAATATTATTGAATGTGAAGGTTACTGGGAATATAGATGTAAAGAACATAGAGCTCTTACCCTTGTGCAGCTTGATGCACTTTAAACAAGAAAGTTAAAAATATATATATAAAATAATACAAAGTTAGTGAATGATGAGATACCAAAAAAGGGGCAAGATAAGTGGGCAGAGAATCTTCTTTTGAAAGGGAGGGTTTCTCTGAAGATGTGACAGTAATTCAGAATATATATTTAATTTTCATACTAGTTTTAGAAAATGGGGAGATACTTATATATGGTTCTATTTCTACCACTTTTCAAAGTGCTTAATATATACCATGACCTAGATAAACATTGAGTAATGAAATTAATGATGTATTCACACTTAATTGTGAAAGTTATGATGACTTATATTTCCACTTAATATCTTTTCATTGGTATATGTGGAAGCTCACCTGAAATGCTCTTCCAATCTGAGCCTCTGTTTCCTTATTGTTCAAATAGGAATAATAGTATCTATCTTGAACAAACTATTTTAGGAATTAAAAAGTATCAGAGGTTGAAAGTATTTGACAACTACTATGGATTTAAACAAAATAGGATTTCTCTAGAGTGGAGTTTTTAGTACCCAGTCCATGGCATCATAGATAGAAATTATTGTTACATGACAACAAAAGTGTGGTGTCTTGCTTTTCCCCTGGCTACACTGCTCCTGGCTTCACTGTTACTGGTTATATAGCATTCAAAATTGGTCCCGTAACATTCCTGCAAATTTCATGAGTTATCTAACAATTGTGAGCAATTGAGAATCCTGACTGATCAAAGTTAATTTTAGCTTTAATCATTACACATCACGTTAAATGGATTTTACTGGGTCCCCATTTTACAGATGAGGCAATTGAGGATTAGAGATGTGAAGTATTATGTCCAAGGTCCACAATCATGACATGCAGAACGTGTATATTATCATGAGTCTCCTGACCTAAAAGCTTAGATTAAACCTCTCCATTACACATACATCTCATTTTTTACCTCTGCACTCAATTTCCTACAACTATTGAATTATCATGGGCAGTGGCAGCATAATAAATTGACCTTAGTTCCTAACAGAATATTTGACAAATGTGAATCTAGTCTCTGAGCATTTCCAGTGACATATTGTTTTTTTGCTCCTGGAGTGTCTGATCTGAGTATGTGTGTGTGTGTAAATAATATTTATATTTATATAAATAAATACAATATAGAATATAAGGAATATTATTATACTATATGATTTAATTCTATTATATATATATTATGTATATATTGTATATATAATATATTATATCACACCAATTTGTCCCTTTGTATCCATGGGGGATTGTTTCCAGGATTCCTCCCAACACCAAAATCCACAGATGATCACGCCCCTTACATAAGTTGGCATAGTATTTGAATATAACTTACGCACATCCTCCTGTATATTTTAAATCATCTCAATTACTTATAATACCTCAAACAATGTAAATGCCATATAAATAGTTGTAAATATAATGTAAATGCTATGTAAATAGTGGCAGATACATAACAAAATCAAGTTTTGCTTTTTGGAACTTTCTGAAATTTTTTTTCAAGTATTTTTGATCCATGGTTAGTTGAATCCATGAGTGGAGAACCCATGGATACGGAGGGCTGACTGCATATATATTATATATATATGTATATAATCACACATATGCTTATAATTATTATATACTATCAATTATGCAGTATAAAATTTATTTTATATTATAGTATTATGTAAGGTTAATAATATTATATAATAGTTCATTATTATATAACATAATAATATTAATTTTTATTAAATATGAAGCTGACATTTAAAAAGCACCAAAGTAATTAGTTCTCCCAAAAGCATTTTGAGGTAAAATAATGAAAAAACTCAAGCTTGGAGAGCTCAAATACCTTAAGAAATACCACTCAGCTGATAGGTAAAACAAAAACATTTTTAGGTTCAATGTCAAGTATTCTTTCCACTTTGACATTAAACATTTCTTTTTTACATTGAGTCAAGATATTTCTTTGTATAATTCCTAACCTTTGACCCTATTCCTCATTTTAAGGGCAATCCTAGATGTTTACTCTGCAGTATAGTAGTAGGCCCTAAAAGTATAGATTTTGAATGTTGAATGAATAGTGATGTGAAAGCAGATGTTTTCCAGGCCAAATAATCTCCACTTATTCATTTTCTATATTCAATTAAACATGGTATTTAGAAAGTCATCATTCATTGGTCTCAGAGCTGCTTGACAGGAGTAGAAGTTGCAAGAAGTATAAGAGACAGAACTGACCTCAGTCTATGAAGAGAACTTATTTTTAAAAGATAACTGATATCAACATATGTCTTTGCATGTTCCTCATCTTACAAAATTGGTGAAAGTGATTTTAAAAAATCCTGGTTACAGAAATCAACCTGCTTATATATCTTAGAAAAAAAAATACTGGTTATAAAGAGTTCTCATATATGGAATACTGGTTAATTCAAGTATTTTTATGGATCTTAGACTGGGCTAAAGTCTGAAGTGTAGGCATTCACAAAGGCAGGGGGCAGAGAGTATTGTTCTGTTTCAGGAAGCCCCATGTGAAAGGCTGTGTGTCTGACCAAAAAAATAAAATTCTGTAGTCCTATACAGCACACCAACAATTCTGGCCATTTGTTTCTTAGATGGGGACTCTAGGGGCTAAAGACAATAAAATTTATGTGAATCTGGAAACTTCTCCCTGAATTTTCTGAGCCCAGAGTGTGCTGTGTGAAGGTGCATAAGTATACTCCGGTCTTAACCGATGGTTAAAAGGCTTCCTTTCAAATTGCAGTTGCCTGTACAGCACTTTCCCTTACAATATAGTAAATCAACCAGTCAATGAAAAAAGTAGTGGTACCCCAAACAGCACAGCCCTCATGTTCAAAGAAGTCTATTTCACTATTTTGTATCCTGGAGTTCCAATAGAGATTGTGACAACAGGATGATTTTGCTGACCTCACAGAAAACAAAATAAGAAAAGGAAAATAATCAGACTTGTTGTGCAGGATGCCAGCAGATGCTATGAATAAAGGCAGAACAGCAGCAGTCAGCCATGTTCTGCTACTGGCAAAGTTTAGCTAATCAATGTGGGGTTGGTGTCTGGAAGTGCCTGTGTCCAGGCATGAATTCAGTAAGAGATGTTAGGAAATTTTCTTCCTCATTATATTTGTCCTATTCCTGAAGCTAAGAAAGAAAATATGGTCAGTAAATAATTCAAGTTGTGGATTTTAAATTGCACACATTTCTGTTATTTATTGTTACTTTATTTATTGCTTTATAAAAAAAGTAAAATGGAAATAACCCTGATTTTTCTCCCCAGTTTTTATTATAAATTAAATAGTAAAATTTCACATTCAACCCTTTGATTGCAAATTATTTAAAGGATATGTTTCTGCTAAGGGTCTACACACTTCCCTCCTCTAGGAAGAATGGAATTAATTTTGATGTTCTTTAAATGTTTATGTTGAATAATTCCTGATATACTTCAAAAACACTAAACAAATAAAGCTTTCAAATATATATAAAGGGTTTTTTCCCCATTGGCATGAGGAAGCAGGTGTTACAATTTAAGACTAAAGATTATGTTTTTAGATTTTATCTGCATAGACTTATGATTAGTACACCTCAAAAGCTTTTAAAACTACTGTGTTTATATGACCCACTCCTTGGAGATTCCAGTTGAGTGGGTCCACTGTGGACACCCTTCCCCCAAATAATGTTAATTTTCCCACAATACTATTAGTGAGTATATGAAGCAATGAGAATTCTCATATATTGCTGGAGTGAGTGCAAATTAGTAAATCACTTTGGAAAATAATCTGGCATTAGCTAGTTAATTTGAAGGTTCACATATCTTATGTCCTGGCAATTCTACTCCTCAATGTATACCCTAAAGAAATTAGTTATTCCTGCACATGTGCAAAAGTGCTCATAGCAGTATTGTTCATAATAGCCCCAGCCCAGAAACTACACAAATAGTTATCACTAAAATAAATAAATCAATTGTAATATAGTCATATAATGGAATACTATACAATAATGAAGGGGAACAAACTACTACTAAAACATAACAAATTAATTTCCAAAACTTAATATTAAGCAAAAGAAACAGACAGAGAAACACACATGGTATAATTCTATTCACATAAGGTTGAACCTCAGGCAAAACTCATCATTTGTTTAAAAATGCATATATTCTCGATTAAAAATCAACTATACTTCAATTAAAATGCATATAGTAATAAATAAAACAAGAAAGTTATTATCACAAAACACAGGATATGATTACACCAAAAGGGAACAATCTATTGTTCACTATTTGGTTTCACCTACTTTTATTTTAAGAGCTTTTTCGTCCTTTTCCTTTAGCTACTTGCAGCCCTATCTTTGGTTCCTATTTCCCACTATGAACCATATTCAACTGATAAAACTACTTAGTAGTATTTACCTTCTGCTCAATACTAATAACTTCTTTTTTCTGTATTATTACACACAGTCCATTGCCTACTTCACCTGCCAGGGAATGAAGAGTAATGCTGCAACCCGCTGTGTAAGATCACACCAAACAGCACGTTTAGATGAAATAAACAACACACCCACCACTTCAGCTAGAATTTTCAAACAGTCTCTCTGAATTTCAGTACCTTCTCTCTGAGGCAGGTTGAATCAGTATAAAATACATCACATGTTTTGTCACCTTTCTCTCTTTAAAATCACTGTGAAGGCAGTAGGAAGAAGCTAGAGCTTAGTTTTCTTTTCAAAATGAGTATACAGAGGGTATTTGATGCCACCTTATTGCTGTGGCTGATTAACACACTGGGAAAGAAATGTGCAAAATGAGCAGTCAGGACTGTTTCCATGGTTGCCAAGCTCTTTGCGTGGAACAAAAGTAAGAGGCCTTAGAAGGTCCCTCAGCCCTGGAGTTGAGCATGATTGAGTGCTGGAAATGCAGAAGGAGGAGGTATTCACTGCAAAAGGCAGTCCATATATACGAATAATCTTGTAACTCTGTTAAGGCAAATAGGTTATAAATATCACTTTTGATAATATATGAGAATGCTATTGCAATGCTATAGTGTACCTGAATTTGATAGAGAACTTCATGAGGGGAAAAAAACTGAACTTTACTCAGCACATTCTACATGAGTGGAATGAGCTTAGACTATCTATGTACCAGGAGACATAATTATCCTTTCTCTTATTTTAACAGATGAGAAACAAAGACTCAAAAGGATCAAAGTACCTTTCGCAAGACAAATACCTGAGGCTTTTTCTCTCCAAATCCAAAACCAGGGCTGCAGCTACCATATTATAGACTGGCATCCTGTAATTGGCTTTTGTGAGACGTTTTATGGAATATTCTGACCAAATGTGTTGCTGTACGCCGGTATCTATGCTAAGGAAGATGTTCATAACATTACCTGTGTCCCTTTAATGTAGACTCATCTTTGGAGGAAAATTTTATACCAATATTAGAAATGGCTGTGCTTCTTTTGAATAGTTAGTTTGATCTTATGTAATGAATTCTTTGAATTTTATAAGTGACCATGCACCCATCTTTGCAATGACCTCAAGAACGCTTAGAGGGGTATTTGGACTGAGATCAAGCTCTAGAGCCTGTGATCTACATCCTGGTTCCACATAACCACTCTTATCCTCAGTGTCCTTTTATCTAGTTTTTTCAATCCATATACTTTAAATTATATTTCCTTTTCCTTAATCATATACATTTATGTCAACAGAGACAAGACACAGTATGAAAAATAATTATTTTCTTTAAATACATGCTTCATGTCATCTCTTCCTAAATTTCATAACTGGGTGATAATTTTTATGGTATGGGTTTCCTACCCACATCTCTGATTTCTTTTCCACACTTCTTTCATAAGTGTCTAATATGTTGCATTATAGAGATATCTGCTAGGGACAACTAAAAATCCATTTTGTGTTGTTATATCTTTGTCAGAAGAATGAATTCTCCTCTGTCTCAATCTGACCTTTTGAATGTTATGCTTTGACAGACTCTCTCCTTCACCTGTCAGACAGTTCTGGAAATAAGAGGAGAAAAAAACACCTAGTAAATCACTCAGGATGTATCTCTATTACAGAAGAAAAATCAAATGGAAAATTGAAATATAGTGATTCTGTTTCCTCCCCAAGGAAATCTAGGGGTTGGGGAGATTAACAAAAGCTTGCTCTTTACAGTTTGAGGGACACGTGGGCACATCACATTAGTTAGGTTTAAATTCTCATCATCAGCAAAAGAAGCTCCATTCTCCTTATTTGTTCACTTTTGTCGCCCTGCTCATCATATACAATGGGTGATGCAGGCAAGAGGTCGTCTTTATTACAACACTAAAATATACTCTGTAAACAACCATGACCTTATGGGATCCCAGAGACATTTAGGACCAGTTTCACTCAGAATGTTGGGAAATTTTATTGGTATTTTTCATATTGGTTTGCCTGAACTATAATATGAGCCACTCATAAGCATCTCCTACTTAGTGCAATGGAACATACACTGTAAACAGGACTTATGTATCATCAAAATCCCTTTTCTTATTGTTTGAGTATTTCTCAATTCTCTTCCGTTATTTTTTTTTTTTTTTTTTTTTTGCGGTATGTGGGCCTCTCACTGTTGTGGCCTCTCCCACTGCGGAGCACAGGCTCCGGACGCGCAGGCTCAGCGGCCATGGCTCACGGGCCCAGCTGCTCCACGGCATGTGGGATCTTCCCGGACCGGGGCACGAACCCGTGTCCCCTGCATCGGCAAGCGGACTCTGAACCACTGCGCCACCAGGGAAGCCCTCTCTTCCGCTTTTAATACCCATCCCTTCCATTAACTTCTTCACTGAAACACGCAACCAATAACAAAGGCAGAGAACTGTACCAAGAGAGACAGGAAAAGTCATATTTAAGCCCAGTTTTGGCCTGTGAAATATCAAATAATTTTCCACTACCAAGTTCTCAGCACTCACTCAGCACTAAAAAGTTGGTTTCTGCATAGAAATGAGTTTCCCTCAATAACACCAATGACAGCACTTCGAGTAATCGCTGTTTCAGTTTCCACACACTGGATGAAACCCCAAAAGTATATAATTATTGCATGTCAGCTTAGATAAGGCCAAAATGAAGCACATGTGGTCAAAGGCAGAATGCAGGATGATAGAAGCATATAAATGATCCCAATGCTGAAGGACAATAGAGAAAAAACAGGAATCCAAAGATGATTCCCACCATTCACTGCTAACTAGGAATGCAAACTCTTCAGATCCATATGGAGGATACTCCTAACACCAGTCTAGAAATTCCAGATCTGGAACTTCTGGAATTCAAAAAGATGTATTAGTGTCTACATGTAAGAGGGAAGATTCACAAAACCTTAACTGAGCACCAACCACCTCTCTCTCTCTCTCCCTCTCTCTCACACACACAAACACACACACACCCCTCACACACTCACACTTTTAATTTATAGATGAGGAAAGATGGCAAGAACTACAGTTAGTTTTAATTATTTTGCTCAAGGTGATGTGACTTGTTAGTTGTAGAACTGAGCTTTAAATCACTTGAAATTAAGCTGTGCTTTTCTAAATTCAACTATGACTAGCTTTTGGTCAAACTCAGTGCAAATTTTCAGATCATCTTGGCCTATCTGCTGCATTGAGTGCTTAGACCACCAGTGAAACCATCTTCTGCCTAGAGTCAAGTGAACCCACTTTGTCCTTTTCTATTCTTTTCAGGATGTTTCTTCTGTCCTTTTCTGGTGAACTATGTTTGCCTTGCACTTCTTAAGTGTTTTTCCCCAGCCCCTCTATGGTAGTAATTCTTTTCAATTTCCTGGCCATTCTCACCACACCATCATACCTCCCATCATACCTCTGATATGTTAATAAAGTTTAGCCTGTCTACCTCCACCCAAGCTCTAGACTCATATTCATCTCTTCAAGTTCACCTGGATGTCTGTCTCAGAGGAATTTGCTATATTTCAATATGATTATTAGAATGAAACATCAGTGTCACATATTATAGTATCTGCCACTCCCAATGGATGATTGATTTTTAAACTGAGGAACCAAATCTTACAGATCCAGTGTCTGTGCATAATTCGTGACGAATAAATGTTTGTGGAATGTGTTAATTAGGTAATGTATTAATAACCAACCTGACACTGCCTAATATTGAAATGCATGCCCTCTCTTCTCCTTAACTCTGGTCCTGAAATTCCTACTATCTGTTCCATAGAAGGAGAACTTAATAAAGTATCTAATGTTCATTGTTGTTACTATATTAGCCATTCCATATACAGTAATTATAAGTAGAAAATATAGCTATAGCCACTATATGTATAAATCATATATAATATATATATGCTGCATAATATATACAACTGCTATATGTTCAGTGTGAAATATAATATTTATAATGTGATAAATGCACATATACATAAATGCATATATAGATATACCTAATATTTAGATATAGAATATATTTATAGAGATATAAATATCTATAGATATTTTTATATATATCTTACATATAGAGATAAATAAATGCATAAACATTATATAAAATATATTTAATTATATACTAATGTAATATATAATAGATACCATATTTAGTACAGATAGATATAGCATATATAGTATAGAATGGAAGATATATATTACAACTATAAAGGCTCAGAGAGGTACAATATCTTATATAGACTCACTTAAATATTTATACACAAAGTTAGGCACACAGCCCCAAATTTCTATTTACAAATTGAATGCTCTGATCTACTGTTATATGCTGATCAGTTATTTGAGTAGGAGCTATATTTTGAACATCATTTGTCATTTTCTTAAAAAGTGCTGGAGTGTCATACAAAGAGTAGGCACTCAATATATTTGCGATGCATAAATTATAAAACAAACCTTCATCCTGATACCTTAACATATCTAAATGGATGGGATGTCTCAAACTTGGAAACTGTTGAGTAAAATGACACCTTGAGTCAGCTAATAGCAACACTGTACGCTAAACCACTGAAGCCAAGAACAGCAGGAAGTATTTCCGAAAATAGAAAAAATAAGACCGGTATTCCAAAGGAGTAAAAGGTTACTCCATTTTTTAATATCTCACTAATTGAAAAGATACTGTGCTATGTAGCCATCTATCCTCCCTGAGTTTCTGATATAGTCATCTGATCTATATAACAGGTACACAGGAGGGTTGTCTGGAAGAATCAAGTGAGAAAATATACATATATATATATATATATATATATATATATATATAAATAAATACGATAACTTTACAAGTTTATTACAAATTAAAAGTCACTAAGTACAAAAATAATTTTGTAATATATTTATTCATGTAGGTACTATTATGATAATTTATATACTTCTATACAACATATTTATATTTTGCAAATTATCTTACCAAAAAACAGACTGCTTCACCTGAGGCTATAGATTCTTTAGGCCACTGGTATTTGTTTTCCCCCGTGTATACAAAATATTCCCTTCCTCCCAATCGTTGCCAACATTCCAATATCGTATGCATATTTAAATGGCTCTGTTAATACTTAATATACACATTGTCATTACAGCAATTTTTCCATACGCGTCTCCATGTTCTTTTTGTTTTAATAATGCTAGCCCATCCAAACCTTTTTACTATATCCAGTCCAGATAAAATTTATTCAATGTGCAGGTTTACAAATATTGGTTCATAAATAGAATTGAAATTCAGGACATTTTTTCTTTAGTTGCAAGGGCCTAGGAATAAACAGGTCTAAATTTTAATCCTAGTTCTGTCCCTTGCCAGCTTTATGACAGATAGTAAACTATTTAACCTCTTTGTATTTCTAGTTATTTATCTGTTAAAATTAGCGCAGTGGATCTGGCTATTTCCGCCACTGAATTATTTTTCTAATTTTATAAAAAAAATAAGACACAAGTTAATTTTCAAGAAAAACTGTGATCTGGAATTAAATGTTCTTCATTAAGCAATTATTATTTTTTGATGAGGTTAAAGGTAAGCCGTGGCTAGATGGCAGTGGCACACTCACTCAGACATACTGCTAAGGCGGTAACAAGTTGCTACAACCTCCATGGAAAGCAATTTGTAAATATAAATCAAGAGCCCTAAACATACTCAGTCTTGATCTGCTAATTAGTAAACTCAGGGGCTATTTTAAAATTATAACTTGTATGATAGATAAATATTTATGCACATAATATATTCCTAGTGAATTTACGATAACAAAAATAAACAATTCACTGTACAGCAACAGAACAAATTCAAACAATGAAAAATTATGTTTTACATAATGAAATCCTTAACACAATTCATGTTAACTAAAAAAATAATGATTCTAAGATTATATAATATATAAACAATAAAAAAGTACATAGAAAAAATAATGGAATGAAACATGCCAAAATATTAACAATGGTTTTCTTCAGAAGATAGGATTATAAATGTACTTTTCTAAAATGCGCATATTTTTCTTGGATATTCAGAAAAAATTAATAAAAATGAACACAGAATATCAACCACTAATGATCAGTGCTATTTGATTTCAGTTTCAAAATAAGAAAGCATGTTTAACGAGTATTCAAATATGTCTAGAGTTTCAGGTGTGAAGATGATACTGTAGGTAGAAGTTTCCCTACTTTTTGAAGTCTTCATGCATACAACTGTTTAATTACATTGTAAGGATATTTTGTTGAGTGTTGAAATTGCGTTAACGGTTGGACTAGAACAATTTTTGAGTTTTTTAAAAATTTATTTTATTGAAGTATAGTTGATTTACAATGTTGTGCTAATTTCTGCTGTACAGCAAAGTGATTCTGTTATGCATCTATATATTCCTTCTCATATTCTTTTCCATTATGGTTTATTACAGGATATTGAATATACTTCCCTGTGCTATAAATAGGACCTTATTGTTTATCCATTCTATATATAATAGTTTGCATCTGCTAATCCCAAACTCCCTATACATCACTCCCCAACCCCCTTCCCCCTTGGCAACTACAAGTCTGTTCTCTATATCTGTGAGTCTTTTTCTGTTTCATAGATAAGTTCATTTGTGTCATATTTTAGGTTCCACATATTAAGTGATATCATACGGCATTTGTCTTTTTCTTTCTGAAGGACTAGAAGAATTTTAAGGTATATTTTCCCTCTTAGAATCCATAAGCCTACATTACATGCGAGGACATCCACCCAAGGGAGTGAGCAGTTCAAGCCAGACTGGATGTCCCAGTCCTGGTGTCCTACGTGGGAGAGACAAGCCCCTTTGGTTAGCTGGAAGACCTCTGGGACTAATAAAAGGGCCATGGGAAGCCTGGACTTTACTCAGGAGAAGTGGGCGCTCACCTGTGCAGGCTTACCCCCAAGGCAGGTTGGACAGAGGTCTGCATTAGTGGTTTCCGTGACCGCCTTGTCCTGTGCCCCACCCGGAGCCAAATGAACACTCCAGCTTCACTTACTCCAAGTCATAGTGTGGCACTGGATCTGGGGCAGCTAAGACCAGTAAAAAGACCCGACCATGGGAAGTAGAGGCGACCTGGTCCTGGAGTGGAGCCTGAGTGAGGCGGTGGTGGCCACTGTTGGCACTTCCTCAAGCAGCACCTTGGAAAGAGCCTAGGTTTCTGATGGCAACCACTCCACCACCACTTACCCCCAGACAAACACTGAGAATAATGCAGTCCCTGCATGCCCTGAAGAGTGATTTTACAACAGGACGAGGGCAGTGGAAGCTGGGGGCAGCAATCAGCTTGTAAGAAACAAAGGGGACTTGCACCCGAGGCTTTGAGTGAGCGGAGCCATTGGCACATGCACAGGCAGCGCATCAGAACACGATCTGTGGCTGACACAGGCCGACAGCCCACTTCAGCAACTGGATTCTAACAGTTAAAATGTAGCCCAAAATTGTACCAGTCCAACTGTCATTTGAAATTTTAATACCCAACAAAATATCCTGACAATGTGATTAAACAATTGTATACATGAAGACTTCAAAAAGTAGGGAAACTGCTGCCTATAATACCATCTTCACACCTGAAACTCTAGACATATTTGAATACTATTTAAACATGATTTCTTAGATTGAAATCAGATAACCTTAATCATTAGCAGTTGATATTTTATGTACATTATTATTAATTTTTTTTCTGAATGGCCAAAAAATATTGCTTCAGTAGTCCCTCCTCTGGGGCCAGAGTCCCGGTATAGGAAGAGGGAAAAGCATACATTTAAAGGGAACAGAGCCAGCTTGGGCTCAACCCTCAGGGCTTCTGCTCCAGCAACTTGGGATCAGACCCCAACCCCCAATAGAACAGTGACAGCCACTGAGCAGAAGGGAAGTCCTGCCTTACACCTGGGGCCAGCTCTAGCCCTTCTATCTCCAGCTCCATCCCCTACCAAAGAGAGTGCTGTCAGCAGACACTGAGGAAAGATGTGACTTGAGTCCACATCAAATCCAACTCTCTCAACAAAGGCATTGGGCACACACAGTCTGTATAGGGACGCTCCCACATAAGATCACCCTTTCAAGATCACAATAAATAACTGTTTCACCTAAATTCACAGAGGCAGAGAAAATTAAGCAAAATGAAAAGGTAGGGAAACTACTCTCACTTGAAAGAGCAAGAGAAAAACCCTGAAAAAATAGATAATGAAACAATAAATAAATTACCAGATAAAGAATTCAAAGCACTGGTGATAAAAATGTTAACTGAAGAACTGATGTACACAGTAGACACTTTAACCAGGGACTAGAAAATAATTTTTAAAAGGCCCAATCAGAAATAACTGAAATAAAACACACACTAGAAAGAATGAATAGCAGACTAAGTGATACAGAAGAAAGCATGAGTGATTTGGAAGATAGAACAATGGAAATCATCTAATCAGAACAGCAAAAAGAAAAACAAATTTTAAAAATGAAAACAATTTAAGAGATCTAATGGATAACATTAAGGGTACCAACATCACATTATAGGGGTCCCAGAAAGAGGAGAGAGAGAGAGAGAGAAGGGGATCGAAAATATATTTGATGAAATTATAGCTTAAATCTTTCCAAACCTGAAGAAAAAAACCAAATTTCCAGGTATAGGAAGTACAGAGAGTCCAAAACAAGATGAACTCAAACTGACCCATACCAAGACACATCATAACTGAAATGGCAAATGTTAAAGATAAAAAGATAATTCTAAAAGTAGCAAGAGAAAAACAGAGTCATATACAAGGGAATCCCCATAAGGCTATGAGCTGATTTATTTGCAGAGAATTTGCAAGCTGGAAAGGAGTGGCATGACATATTCAAAGTGGTAAAAGGGGAAAACCTGCAACCTAGGATACTCTACCCAGCAATATTATCATTTAAAATAAAAGGAGAGGGCTTCCCTGGTGGCGCAGTGGTTGAAAGTCCGCCTGCCGATGCAGGGGACGTGGGTTCGTGCCCCGGTCCGGGAAGATCCCACATGCCATGGAGCGGCTGAGCCTGTGAGCCATGGCCGCTGAGCCTGTGCTCTGCAATGGGAGAGGCCACAACAGTGAGAGGCCCGCATACCGCAAAAAATAAATAAATAAATAAAAATAAAAATAAAATAAAATAAAATAAAAGGAGAGAGAAAGAACTTCTCAGATAAGCAAAAACTAAAAATGTTCCTCAATAGTATACGTACCTTAAAAGAAATGTTAAAGGGTTTTGTCTAAGTGGAAAGAAGAAAGAATCTGTAGGAAAGGGAAAACCCCACTAGTAAAGGCAAATTATAGTAAGGACTGACAACCACTTAAATAAGCCAGTACGAAGATTAAAAATGAAAAAATTGTAAATGCAATTATAACTACAATAAACTGTTAAGGAACAGGTATGAAAATTTAAAATATGACATCAAAAACACAAAATGTGCAGGGAAAGAGTAAAAATGTAGATCTTTTAGAATGTGTTTGAACTTAAATGCTACCAGTTTAAAACATGTAGAAATCAAATACAAAAAAAAAAAAAAGAAAAAAGAAAAAACTCCCAGCAAACGAAAGTCCAGGACTGGACAACTTGACCAAGGGAATTCTATCAAACATAAAATAATTGAAGAGAACGAAATACTCCCAAATTCATTCTATGATACCAGCATTACCTTGATACCAAAACCAGACAAAGAGAACACAAAAAAAGAAAATTACACGCCAATATCTTTGATGAATTTATATCAAAAATTCTCAACAAAATATTAGTAAAGTGAATGCAACAATATATGAAAAGGATCATACACAATGATCAAGTTTGATATATTCCAGGGACACAAGGATGGCTCAGTATTTACAAATCAATCAATGTAATACACTACATTTACAAAAGGAAGGATAAAAATTACATGATCATCTCAATAGATACAGAAAAAGCATTTGACAAAATTCAATAACCAGTCATGATAAAAACTCTCATGTCTCAACATAATAAAGGCCATTTATGACAAACCCACAGCTAACATCATGCTCAATGGTGAAAAACTGAAAGCCTTTCTTCTAAATTCAGCAATGTGGATAGACCTAGAGAATACTATGCTTAGTGAAATAAGCCAGAGAAAGGCAAATATTGTATGATATCACTTAAATGTGGAATCTACAAAATAATACAAATGAACATAGACGGCAGAAGAAAAACAGACTCACAGATATAGAAAACAAACTAGAGGTTACCAGTGGAGACAGGGTAGGGAGAAAAGGCACATTAAGGGTATGGGATTAAGAGGTACAAACTACTATGTATAAAATATACAAAAAACAAGCATATACTGTATAGCACAGGGAATTACATCCATTATTGTGTTATAACCTTTAATGGAGTATAAACTATAAAAATACTGAATCACTATGCTGTACACCTGAAACTAATATTGTAATTTAACTATACATAAATTTTTAAAAAAAGAAATCAAATCTTCAGGTCTGAAAGCAACATTTTAGAAACATGTCCATATGATACCAATCCATCAAATGGAGGCCTTCTGGGGTAATAAACAAGGAGAAAAAAATTGAATTCTTGATTCTGCCACTAGCTTGTTATGTGGCCTCAGAGAAATTATATAGATTATTCCAAGAATGTAATGATTTGAGAAATTCATAATTCATTCATAATTTGAGTGATTCACCTCTTTTTCTTTCAGTTTTACTATGAATTAAAGTCATGGAACATCTGAATCATTGTCTTGATAATTCAGAATAATCTAAATGTTTTACACTGCCCTGATGCTACCTCTGAATATTATAAGTAACAAGTGTTCTAATATGTGCCATTCTATATGGATGAGCACAGATCTGAAATGCCCTTGTTACAGTTTACGGTGTCACATTTATAAATACCATAAATTCTGCAACTGGAAATTGCATTCAGGAAGAAATAACGTTACAAACATACAAAAATGAAAACTTTTTATAAAGCAAGTAAAGGGAAATGTATCTTACCTCACTGCCTTCTCCCAGTGACAACTATCTATCAATGACTTAAATTTTCTGAAGGTCTACATATTTACAGATGCATTTCATGCAATTTGACAGTCAAAATAAACATTAAGTTGTGACTTTGTTTACTTTGCTAGTCTTCGGGTCTTTTCTTAAATACAATTTTAACATATCTGTAATTCAGTATATTGTATAACTGGTTATCTTTGTAGACCAATGTCATCATTGTTTCTGTTATAATAGCATGGGCCCTGGAGCACAGATATATTACAGAGTATTCCATTTTAATTTTCTGAAATACATGAGAGATAAAGTATACAAACTTATGTACAGAGGAGTTCCATAAAAAATTATAAGCATGGGATGAATTCTATAATTGAGGAATATTTTGAATTATACCCTAAGCCAGATGATCTTTCACTTGACTTTTCTTTTGTACAACAATAGAGAAGGATGTTTGAGTCATCCATAAAAATGTAATAATGATCAAGCTGCTACCCTTTAAAGTCATGCCCTTGGGTTTTATTGAGGGTTGATGCAAGGAACAGCCATATGCAGATGGCTTCTGCATCAGCTATACAATCATTTTTGAAGGCATTATCCATTTACATTATTCAATGTTCCCTGTGAAAAAAGACCTTGAATGATATCTTTTTAGAACATCATATCAGGGGAGAAAACGTTTTCTGTAGCACTGATTTGCATCCTCTTACTGTTAATAAAATCAAAATCCGTTTCTATTTTTGTCCTGGATGCCAGGAAGCTCAGAGTTGTATGTAATACTAACTCACGTAACTAAATAAATTCTTATAGCTAGTATATTTGCCTCATATATTTCATTTGAATTCCTATTTGTCCATCTTATAGTAGGTAGATTTCCATAATAAACTTAAAACTTTCTGGAAAATGGAAAGAGTATGGGAGGCAAGGGAGAACACTCACATTTTTTAATCCCCTAGTTTGTGAAGTACTGTGTTAAATTAGTTACATATAGTACTTAATCACTGTAATATTTTCAGTAAAGCTCATAACCTATACTTTACAGATTGTAAAAAATATGGGTATAAATATTAAGCTAATTACCAACAGTCACTTAAGTGTGTACACTGTGTTCTTCTGTAGCCTTAACCCAGACACATTACAAAATTTATGCCTGTTCCTCTAAAGCACGTATACCAATAAATATAAACATGAAGAAAAGATAAAAAATTAGTTCAAAAACAGGACCATGATGGAGATCATTTGAGCAAACCACTCAGGACATACCCACACATGCATACAATCATTCTGGTTTGCGACTGCCACAGCTTTTTCAAAATTAGTTGACTGCATCTGAAAACATAAACACACTAGCCTTTTCACTCATCCAAAAAACTTGTTTCCTTCCATAACCTGTATAACCTACCAAGTGGTCTACTTGGTAGACCACTTGGTAGGTTATACAGGTTATGGAAGGAAACAAGACAGGAAAAATATGTGATGCACCAGGTGAAAAATAACTATTTCTAGAAATAGTTATAACAGCAGCATGTAGTTTCCTTTATGTAGTATTCATCTATATACTGCTATCAGCCCTTCACTTCCTTTGGCTCATGTTAACATAAATTATAAGAGTAAAACATTAAGGAAGCAGTATTCTTACTCCAAATCTCTCTGCATATAACCATCATGAAGCAGGATCTTTTTATTTTGGCTTCAAAATAAAAATATCTGCTTTTTAAGAATTATTCATACCTATGCTCATATCCAGAGACCATGATAAAATTTATCTTGCATGGGATTCCAGCATTTGTAATTTTTTAAAAGCTCTCCAGGTGATTCTAATGTGAAGCCAAGTTCAAAAAACATTTATGATAAGACAGTTTGTATGTGATTAATAAACAATTAACTCCCTACACCCATTCAATCCCCATACATTCACACTCACACACACACACACACACACACACACACACTCACATCTCCCTAAAATTATTTGATAGCATTGATTCCTTCTTAGCTCTTGATTCCTGTTTCTTTAACCTCTATGACTCTGAATTCTTGAAATTTAGCATGCATTTTAAATCTCTCCCAAGTAAATCTCAGTTCTCATTAGTGGACTCTGCTATAGCTTACTTCTCTAGTACTGACTTTCCCCTGTTGTCTCAGATAGGAATTCCCTGCTCAAAACTAAGTTGGAATTTAATCATCCCCATTGGAGATATGGCCAGCTTTGGAACCCAATGTGGTGAGGATGTAAGAAGGTAATTTAGAGCACTGAATATACGTGGCCATGACTGTCTTTACAAAACTATAACTACCATGTTGATGAGAAGGACGAAAGACAATCAACTCCCCAGAATATTTTCTTACAATAACATCATGCAAAATTTGTCATAAAAATGGATTAACTTATTAACTCAATCATGGACGAAAGACCGCTACCAAGAAATACTAAAGGTATTCCCCCATGCACTTATACTACTATCTTATCATTAAATATAGTGTATAAAATAAATAATGTCTGCTCACTTTATTACAAACAGCGCTTCATACATAAAAGATTTTTGAAAGTCTAGTTTAATATTATTGGCAAATTTTGCTAAAATGAATAATTCAAAAAGCACCATATTTTGGAACAGTTCACTGATCAAATATTACACAATGGCACCACATAACATCTGTAACTTAGTGTTTATGACAATCGAACTCAAAATAAATAGCTTCATATCAAAACTTGAATCACAGCTGGGAACCCAATTAGACTAAAGCACAGCTTACGAGAATCTTTAAGTTATATATCCTTCCCAATTCCCTGCTAAAACCGCCTTTATCATTTTAATCCACACAGTAGTTTCCATCATTATAAATTTATCAGCCAGATTATTATTTATATGCATGGCATAATTATAATTAATTTGCTGAAGGCTCATTTTGCTGCTTCTATTAATTATGATCCTATGGCTTTAAATAAATCAGTGAGAAGGAAGAAAATCTAAACTAGTGGAATACAGTAAACTAGACCAATAAAGCGCATCACTCAAATGACACTCCTTGATGGTGTCGGGGAGATAACTCACTGGTATTTTGAACATCAGCACTAAATTAAAACTTTAACTAGTGAGTCTAATGGTGCAAGGTTTTGCCCTGTTCTCTCTTCCAGATCAATTTCTATAATAAATTATCAAATTGCAGAAAGGAATACAAGGGCTAAAATATGGCAGTAAGAAACACTACTGTGTTACACTGCTACTGCAGTGTAAATTATGATTCCAAAGAAATTTAATTAGGTTTTTCAATTAAAATAAGATGAATTTTCCTTTCCAATTAAATAAACAACCCTATCTCCCTACCACCCACCAAATGCAAAACAACAACAACAACAAAACACATCCCAAGTTGTTACATGCCTAGTCTGCCTAAATAAAATGCAATCATATATTGGAAGAAACCCAAATAACTTACACATTTTCACTGTCTCTTTCTTATTTGCTCTCTTTGAAACAGAAAACTCAACTAAAGTAATTGTGGTGGGAAAAACCCAATACCTCCTAAAGAAACTGCAGGGAAGATCTTTGATAATTTATTGAAGACACCTTTGAGAGTGGATAGACTTTGATCATATAAACCAATTTTCAAAAAATCCCTAACACTTTTCAGAGGGAAAAAAAAGTGAAGGCTGTTTGGGGATATTAAGCAACACAGTGATTCTGAACAATAGTTTCCCATTTCTGAAGAAGAACCTCAGGGGAGAGTATTGCATTATAGCCCCTAGCCCTGGCTAAGCCACATTCTACTGGTTGTTTGAATTGAAGCATCCCTTATAAAAATGTTTCCTTGCATTGGAAATCAAATATAAATGGTACATGCATCAAGTTCTTCAGAAAGCTGTAAGAATCCTCAGATGATCTTTTTTTTTTCAGTATGTATATTTTTGTAACTGGTTCATAATCTTTGGACAGTCTTCCTTCCAATATTATGAACCAATATTCTTTATAATAGGGCTACCATCCATCCCTGTTTTTACCCATTGTCTCAGAGTAATTATTAATGATATTCCTTTGAACTATCCGAATTATTCAATATCTTGGTTTAGAAAATAGTGTGGTGACACTATTTATATGGAATCTCAAATTAATTTTAAAAAGAAATAAACAAAAACCACTTTTATCATATCTCCCTATGAGGTCAAGGGGTTTTTATCTGCTTTGTTCACTGATGTATCCAGAACCTTGAACCATCTCTGTAGTAGGTTCATAATAAATAGCTACTGAATTAATGAATAAATACCTAAAAATAAAAGGCATGTGGCCCAAAGAGCTGCATCCTTCACAAGAAAGCTGTCTATGAAAGTCTTTGAATTTTAAATCAGAAAGTAACATTTTATATAAGAATTTTAAAATCTAGTTGCATATCAGAAATTAAAATAATATATCAATAACCAGACTAATTAAAATTATCTTAATTTCCTTTTAGAATAAATTTTTTCCAGAGCATGTTTCATCTGTCCACATTTTTTTTAAAATTAAGATTTCATTTTGTTAGATCAGCTTAAGATTCACAGCAAAATTGAGGGAGAGGAACAGATGTTTCCGATATACACCCTGTCTCCACACAAGCATAGCATGCCATTTACCAACATCGCCACCACAGTGGTATATCTGTTACAATTGATAAACCTAGAGTGACACATCATAATCACCCAAAGTCTATAGTTTACATTATGGTTCGCCCTTGGTGCTGCACATTCTATGGGTTTGGACAAATGTATGACATGTATCCACCAATACGGTATCATACAGAGTATTTTCACTGTCCTAAAAATCCTCTGTGCTTCACCTATTTATCCTTCCTCCACCCAACCCCCGGCAACCATTGATCTTTTTACTATCTCCATAGTTTTGCCTTTTCCAGAATGCCATATAGTTAAAATCATGAAGTATGTAGCCTTTTCACATTAGCTTCTTTTACTTACTAATACGCATTTAAGTTTCTTCCATATATTTTCTTGGCTTGATAGCTTCTTTTCAGCACTGAATAATATTCCATTATCTCGATGTACCACAGTTTATTTGTCCATTCACCTACCGAAGGACATCTTGGCTGCTTCCAAGTTTTGGCAATTATGAATAAAACTGCTATAAATATCCCTGTGCAGACTCTGTATAGAAATAAGTTTTCAACTCCTTTGGGTAAATACCAAGGAGTGCAATTGCTAGATTGTATGGTAAGAGTATACTTAGTTTTCCACATTTTTTCAAGGCAAACAATTATTGAGTTTAGTTGAGGAAGCAGATATTTAAAAGTTTAATGAGCTTTGCCAAGTATAAAAGTCAGTTGATTTGATTACTTTAAGTCAAACAAAAGGATTATTGGGAAGGGGTAGAAGCTTACAACTCACAAAGATGAAGGATTTAAAATCTATAAATTCTCCATTTTCAGGTTCCCCAAAACCATGTTTTCATATTACCTTAGATAATCTGAGATGGCAGTATTTTAAGAAGTATGTTAATAGAATTAAGGGTTCCCCTCTCACTTTTTGTAGCAGTAACTTGATCAGGCAGGACAGAAAGCAGAACAATAAAGTATATGTTTATTAAGATATTTTATAGAGTTGACAAAAAATTGAGGGAAATGAGATGTCTCCATTATTTTTGCATATTTACATACTGAGAAAAACAAAGGGGGACTTGGAAATAAATTAATCTGTCTTTACCATGGTACCTAGACTTCTTTTCCATCAACTTCCCTCCAACCCCCATGTTCTAAGTTTCCATTTACTCTGGCTTCCTGGGTCATTTTTTCACTCTCCCCACAGTGGCACTCCAAAGGACAACCTTTGTATTTGCCATCAACTTTCCCTTCTTTACAAAGTGGTTTGTATGTAAGTAACGTGTTTTATATATTGTTATAACTTGGAGAACATTACAGATATTACGAATATAGTTAAAATTTAACAGCATAGAAACAGTGTTTTTAAACTGACACTGTAGGATGGTAAGATTAGGTATTGAGTCCCTTAGCCTGTCGGGTCTGCTTTTCTTACATTTCTAACTGGTGCCCTTTTTCCACTGTTATCTCCTTTAATCCATTCTCCACAAAGCAACCAAAATAAATTTTAGAAGCAAAAATTTTATCATGCAATTTCCAAGTTTAAAACCCTAAAACAGCTTGCTTTCCACTTTACTTTGGATAAATCTCAAATATTTAACATGACCTAAAGAATTGAATTGATCTGGTCTCTGCCCACATGAGTTTCACTCTAGGTCACTCTCGCGAATGCCACCTCGCCCTCTTTCAACAAAGCTCTTCTTTGTCTCCTATTCTTCCCTCCTATAGGACCACTGTTGCCCTGAATTTTTACTGATACGTCCTGTCCTTCATGTCTTAGCATCACTGCAAGAGAGAACACCCTGATCCTGCATCCAAGCCAGGTATTTCTGATGCAGTTTCTTGGGATGACCTTGATTTTTCTTCACTGAATTTATCAACATGTGCAATTGCTTACTGTTAATTCTATTTACTGAGCTAAAAGCCTCATTTACTGAACTGTAAAATTCCTGAAAGTGGACACTATCTCTCTTTAACATGTCACTATTATATCCTTTGTGCCTTGAGATAATAGGTGATCAATACATATTTGCTGAATATATAAATTAATTAATAAAACCCCATGATGTCACTGGATGATATCAAACAATTATTTCATTATTGAGCAGGATGGATTTCACTTTGAGGTCAGGATAATTTATCATGAATTTTCAGATAGTCATAAGCCACACTACTGATATCCTATATACATTAGGGAAAATTGGCATCTAAAGCAACAGATAAAATCAAAAGCAAAAATCTGACCAGCATTTTGACGAGGCATACATTTGCATGCATTTTACATTTCATAAAATGAATCCTAAGGTATAAAACATGTTCAACAAAATGAATAAAGTCCAAATAAACTGCACATTAGCATATATTTAAATATGAAAATTGGCCAATTTTGCACATTTCTAGTTCTCTAAAAATTGTTGCACGGTGAATTTCAACTCACTACCCCAGTAAATTCCTAAAGGAACTTTTCTGCATGATAAAGTAACAAAAGGAACCAAAGACTAATACAATCTCTACAGGATATCTACCATAAAGATCATATATATGTAAATCCTTGAGAAAACATTACTATCAGTTCTAGACAGAGTTGGCTGTTTTCTACAATTTAATGTTTAAAAATTCAATAGAGTGTATTTTAAGTGAATTTAAATAAAAATTGAAGCTGGTGTATACAAAAATAATTTTAAAGGAGAAGGACATCATTTGATTTAATACGAAAAAGCTGTGATTTGCCATGTCCATTAGCATGCCACACTAGGTACATTACTGACCACACTAGACACACACATACACACACACACACAAATTCACACATATTGCAAACACACACATATATGTGTTCTAAAATGAATTTCTAAGTTGGCAAGAACAAAAGATTATTTAACAAACAAACTAAGCCAAGAAGGGAACCCAGAAAGAAAGCTGTGTGCTAAAGTTAGCCCTTGTCTTGAGATCATAGCTAAACCTCATAAATATGATCTTCACTTTTCAGTTCCTTATAGAACTTGAGAGATAAACAAGACTCAGGTTCATTCAAGCTAAGCAGTTTAATAGGGTATCTACTGTTTACCTTTTATTGTAAAGGTGCAATAAGACTCTTTCCACCATCCTAAATGGAAAAAAAACAAAACCCATAGAGTAGGTTCTTACCTCTCATAGTTAATTTTATGTGTCAATTTAACTGGGCTGTAGGGTACCCAAATATTTGGTTAAACATTATTCTAGGTGTGATGTGAGGGTGTTTCTGAAGGAGATTTACATTTGAATCAATTGATTGTTTTCTCCAATAAGGATGGGTCTCATCTAATCTCTTGGAACCCCGAACAGAAAAAAAGGTGGGGTAAGGGAACTTTTGCCCTCTCTGTCTGACTGTTTTCAAGTATTGGTCTTCTGCACTTGGAGTGGAACTTACTTATCAGATCTCTTGGTTTTTAGGCCTTTGGACATGGACTAGAACTTACACCATCAGTTCTTCTGGTTCTCAATACTTCAGACTCAGACTGTAACTACACCACTGGCTCTGCTTGGTCTCCAGCTAGCAGACAGATGGCAGATCATGGGATTTCTCAGACTCCATAATCACATGAGCCAATCATTATAATAAATCTTTATATACAGATAGGTAGATAGAGAGATATATAGGTGTAGATATGTATCCTACATATAGAATCTCTCTCTCTTTATCTCTCTCCATACACATATATTCTATTAGTTCTATTTCTCTGGAGAATGCTGATTAACACATCACCATGTGCAAAAATGAAGACTTAAAATTTTTAAAAGTTAGGTGCAAGTAGTTTAATTTGGAGCTGATTCCAGGAAGGACAACTGATAAAATGAAAAAAGCAATGCAGAGATGAGAGAAAGCCAATGAAGATGCCATTAATAAGTAATTCTGAACAAATAAGGCTCTATTACACTAGTTACCTAAGAAACTCTTTGAAATATGTCTCAGTATGACCTCAGTTGAGGGAAGGAACAATGTGGAATCAATCCATTGATTCCCACCCCTATCGTTTGAAGATTTTTCTGGGATATTAACTCTCTCACATTACTGAGTTTTGTTTCCCTGAGGCCTAGCCAGCTCCTACAGTGCTGGAGAAAGCCTACAGCCAGAGAACAAGCGGGACCCAGTCACTTTTTTGGGGAAGCATCTAGCTGCTGGAAACCTATAGCTGCATATGAACTTAAGCCAAGGGCATATAGTGGGTCATTAATATAACATTGGTAAAAAGAAAAAAAAAGAAACCTACAAAACCTACTATAAAATTTCTTCCCGGAGAAAGTGAACCTCCTCCCAAATATAAAATATCCAAATTTATAGTTTAAGTTCAAAGAAATGTGGTTTTCAGTAAAACTGTCAAACACAAGGACAAAAGACATAATAAGCAGGTGCCCAGAAAATGAAAAGAGAATATTTATAGCCTGAATATAGAAACAATGTATTTAATATATTTAAAAATAAAAGAGGATATGAAACAAAAGAATAAGATAAATTACTAGGAAAATGAACCAAATATTTCTAATTATAAAAACAATAAAAATGAAAATTAGAAGCCTAAGGACTTGGCTTCTGACAAGAATTGAATAAACCGAGACTAGATTTACCCTCTCAGCTGAATCAACAAAAAAACATAAAACATACATGAAACAACTGTTAGCCAGGCATGGGACATCAATGATAACAGACACTGATCCTTGAGAGATGAGAAACAAACAAGGTGAGCCCTACAATTACCCCAGCTTGCTGCCTTGAAAGAGTTTCCAAGCCATGATGCACGAAAAGGAAAGTCAGGAGGATCCTGGCAAACTCCCTGAGTTAAAAAGTCATTTTGGGTTCAGAGGGATAAAGGAGGATAGAGTTCTCAGGATAGAATACTGGAGAAGAGAGATGCATAGAGAGACAATCCTGGAAATCAGCAGAGCCCCTATAAAAAGGTGAAAAAAGATGTACCAAGCAAATACAAAGCAATAGGAAACTTATGTACCTTTATTAATATTAGAGAAGATAATCTTGAAAGTGAAAGCATTACTAGAGTCTATATAAAATGATGAAAGGTTCAATTTTTTCAGGAAGTTTTATATGGTTAAACTTTCATGCACCCAATAGCACATACTCAAGTATATAAAGGAAAATTTACAAAATTGTAAGAACAAATAGAAAACATATACTAATATAATCAGAGGTTGTAACTGATCATTTAGGATGACAAAACTTATTATAGGATATTAAAGTCTTGAAAAATAAAAGTCTTAACCTAATACACAATAAACTAGAAATTTGATCCAACAAGTAGACCATATATATCATTTTAAGTACAAATCAAATAATCAATAAAGGTGAAAATTTACTGTATTTTCACATAATAAACAAATTTAAAATTTGCAAAGTGTGAAATCATACAGAAAATACTGACAACAAAGTGATTAATTTAAAAATGAATAATTGATGGGTCAAAGAAGGTATCTCACTGAAGATAGAATTAGATGGTAACAAGATGAAATAACAAAAATTAATGAGAACAAAATAATAAAATATATCAAAATTTATGGAATGCTGTTAGGAAAAAACAATCAATAGACTAGATGAGCAAAGCCAAAAGTAGCCCTCTGAGAACAACAATGTTGACAAAACCCAAACAAACTTGATCAAGTAACAACAACAAAAAGGCATAAAAAGATTAGTAATGAAATCAGAGACATACCTACAAATTCTGAAAGCATTAAAGAGATAACAAAAAGATAACATAAGCAGTTTTTTTGCCAATGTATTTGGGAACTTTGATGTGGAACATCCTGAAAAGGATTATAACAAAAAAAAATTTTACTCAGAAAAATATAGAGACTTAGAGACTTGAATGACCATTAAAGAAACCAATCAATGAACTCATAATGAAAAACTCTAAGCCTCAAATACATTATTGGTAAGTTCCATTAAGCTTCTGATCATATACAAATTCTTCTAGGTTACAGAAAAAGAAGTAGTGGTTCTCAACTCATTTTAAGAAGTAGCCAATGAAAATATTTAGAGGAACTGTATGAGAAGTAGAAATTAAAAATCAATCCACCTTATAATAATAAATATAAAAATCTTAGACTATAGTAAACTGAACCAAGAAAGTTTTAAAAATGTCTACATCATGACAGATTGAATTTATTCTAGAACACATTTCCTGTAACTTTAGAAAATAAGTTATTATCCATTACAAAAGCACTTAGCAAACTGAGAATGGAAAGGCATATTTTTAATCTAATAAAAGCAAACTTGATACTTATAGGTTAAACAATGATCATAACCATCACAGAAAATATTGGGTTGGTAAAGAAAAACTACATTATGATTTTAACAGATTGGTAAAGAAAAACTACGTTATGATTTTAACAGATGATACGTTTCTCTACAAAGAAAATTCAAAATAAAGTACTGATTATTTTAAGTAATAGATTGTTATAAATTTGCTGAATAGTAAATTAGCATATAAAATCATTTGTCTCTACACTAACAGGGGCATTAAAAAAATGTAATTTAAAATATATTATTTTAAATAGGAATCAAAATATTTAATACATTGGAATAAATCAAATAAATCATAAGATTATTATGAAGAATATTATAACATTTAAACTGAAATTTTATAGAAAGATATTAAAGAAGACCTAAATAGAGTTACAAATTACAATCCATGTAATGAATCCATGTAAATGAATGGGAGATTCAATATCATAATGATGTTCAGTATTGCCAAATTAATCAATAGATTCAACGTAATCTCAATCAAAATTCAACTTTTGTTTAATTGTTTGTTTCTGTAGAACTTGATAAAAGTACAAAGTATTCCAAGATACTCCTGAAGAAGATCAAGATGGATGTACTTACCACTGAAATTAAGATTATGAGGTATTGGCATAGGGATGGACAAACAGACTAATAGAACAAACTAGCACAGAAATACATATATGAAAACATGCTTTATGATACAAATGGCATTACCCGAAAGTGGGGAATAGATGGTCATTTCAGTGCATGGTATTGTTGAAAGAACTGCTTCCCCTTATGGTAGAAATGAAACTGTATCTTTACCTAACATTATGCATGAAATTCCATTCCAGATGGATTAAAGACTTAAACAGGAAAGTCAAAATTAAAAATAAAACCCAATCCTCTTTTCTACTTGTTAAGAACTCCACAAACAGTCCATTTACTTTGGACACAAATATATTGCCCACTTTTCCTCAATAGGAAATCTTTACTCATGGTTTGATGAGTCCATCAATCCCATAATGCTTCCTAAACTATTTCCTAGAATGCTTTCTTCCTTCTCTCCCATTCCCAAATTCAATCCATAATTTAATTACTAATTCTTAAAATAATCTGCCCACTTTCTTACCAAGAGTCACCTCTCCCTTCTCCAAATTCAAACTGCATTTAAAGCCTATACCAATAATTGACAATGCATGTACCATAAAAATCTGAGGGAAACTAAAGTTCTAGAGTCAAACAAGTATAGAAATCATTGCAAACTTGAGCTTCCTATTTAAGATTAACAATGTGCATTACCATAGAGTTCTAAAAAGCTGTGTAATTAAAAAAAACTGATTAACTTTGCTAAAGCAAACACCTGCCTAACTTGTTTAGCCACAGAACCTTTTCTTTGAGGAGCACCTTTTTGGAATATATCTAATGACATATGTCTATGTTTCTAGGGGATACACTCTGAGAACATTGCCCAGTATCTTTAATCTTACCAGGTAGTCACAATGCTTTGTGTATATTTTGAAATTATGTTTTATGATTTCCTCATCTTCCTTACAAATTTTCTTCTCAGAGGCAAATATCACACTAAAAAATTAAAATTTCAAACAGGAAACTAAGTGATTTATATACCTTTTTCAAATCGTATCTACACACCATAAATTATGCTGTATTAAAAATTCATTTTATTGAAGAGGAGGTGAGGCTTACAACTTTTTAGAAATACCATCACTATGGTAATATTAGGTTCTAAAAATTATTATTGAATTGGATGATCTACTTGGTCATCATTCATCAGGCCTGTATAAATCCAAATCAGGAATTACCTTAGAATCAGTGACATATATATTCACATGCAATCATAATTTGGTAGAATTCCACTGTACTAATTATTTTGGAACTCACTATATTATTTAGCTAAACTAGAATCTTGTGTCAAATATTTCTTGAGAGAGGTGATTGGTGCACTGAACACAGTAACCAGATATTGAAAAATCTTTGCCTCTGTATTCACGTGGAGAAGTTTTTAAGAAGCAATATTTGCAGAAATGGAATTCAATAAAGAAAGATATTGAGATACATATAAATATCAAAGATAAACATAACATTAAATGTAATAGAGAAGTTAAACTTAAATCACAAACAATTTTTGAATCATATCTCTGAAGGTTGATGCAATATCTGTAATTGTCGGAAAACAAAGTCCTCCTCCATATTTCTTATTTCTAGTCTAAGCAAGGCCTACATATTGGAAATGTGGTTATATTCAGTTTGAGTACTTGATGTCATTTTTCAAAGTTTGCAACTATCAGATATTATGGTATACTATCTAAACAAACAGACTATCAGAACAGAAATCAAGAAAAATAAAACTATATTCTGCACATCTGAGCTTTTCTTCTGATCACCATATAATTCATAAAGGTATAGCTACATATCACAGGCTTATAGTCAAGTAAAGCTTCCATTATGGAGTTAAGAAATATATATTATACTAATATCTCTATGTATCTACCTGCCCACCTTTACCTATCATTGAGAAAAATTCACTTGCATACAGTTTACTTAAGCTTGGCATTATGGAGCCATGAAGTAGGTATAAAGGATGTAAGCAAATGACACTGTACATAGTACTGGCTTGTAATTGTTAGTTTCAAATTATTAATGCCTGATTGTCCCTTAGTTTTATATAACTCTTCACAGTCTTAAAAATATCTTCATGTACATTAACCAATTAAATTAGCTACAAATTACCAAAAAATGTCTAATATGATAACTAATTACCTAAAATAATCAGCTAGGCAAAGCAGACTATCTTCTTTTAGCTGTCTAAGTGGTGAAGGAGAGACTCAGGATGGTCAAGTGGCTTATCCAAATTCACAGAAATTACTCTAGGGTATTGCTCACCTAAGAGCAGACCTAGTTCATGACAATCAAACTACAATTCATCCACATTCTGAAAAAAACATCATGAGGAGTGGAAACAAATTAATAGTGGCTAACATTTTGAAGCACTGTGACAAATGCTCTTACTCTCTGATCCTCAGAGCAATCATTTGGGTAGATTTTAATCCCATTTAGCAGATAAGAAAACTGAAGCTCAAATATAGAGACAACTGGTTACATATATGAAAAAGTTACAACAAAATAAAAATAGATTCTCTAAAAATCAAATAAAGATTTGGCATGTAAGAGATTTATAGGGAGAAACACTAGGAATGAAAAAGGGAAACTGGTTGGGAAAATAGAGAGAGACACCAGGCTGTGATGAAGGTCTGACTCCTGGGAGGGCAGAGAAAGGAAGGTAGATCTGGTAGGAAGAGTCCCAGCCTGCAGTTCAATTTTTTTTAGAAGTTTGGCCAAGTCAATGAGGTGCCCTTGAGCCAAAGTCACAAATAAGAGGTGTTCACTATCTCATTGGAATGGGCATGTCCTAGTATCCCTGCCATGCTAATTCATTAGGAAGTGTGTCCTCAGCACAAATGCAGTAGATTCAGTGTGTCCTCCCTTAATTATACTCCCCAAGGCAGGTGATCTGAGCAACACATTTTCATTGTTACCACATACCCGGGACCTCACACCATACGTGGAAATCAGTTCATGGTAGATTGAGAAAATAACAATAAAGGAAAAACAAAAAATTTTAGAAGACAATATAGAAAAATATCTTACTTTGGAGCAGAAAAAATTTTCTTAAATAAGGCCTACAAAATACTAACCATACAAGAAAACACTGATAAATTTGAATATATTAAAAATAAGAATGTCTGTTCCTCAGTAGATACTGTAAATGAGTGAAATAACATGCTACATACTGAGCTAAGATATGTGCAACACATACAATCAATTAAGATCTAGTACCCAGAACCAATTAAAATAACAACTGCTGGGAGTCTTGAATAGAATTTTCACAAAGGCAAGGCTCATATGGCCAACAGCCATATGATAAGATAGTCAACCACTTTAATAATTAAGAAAATGCAAATGACAACCATAATGTGATAAGATTACAAACCTACCAGATTGGTAAAAATATAATGACTGGCAATAAAAACGATCAAATAAAAGAAATGGGAATTCCCACTGTTAGTGGGAGTATAAATTGGTATATCTATTTTGTAAAGAGTCAGGTACTGATTAACTAATGAAGTTATGGACACACACATCATATCATCTAGCGAATCTACTCCTAGGTACATATCTACCTGCTAATGCAGGAATGTACAAAGCAGATTTTTTTCTAAGAGACACACATAAGGTGTGGGTGGTGGAACTGCCCATCGACAGTAGAATGCACAAATAATAAACAAATTGTGGTATATTCATTCCATTGAGCCCATACAACATAGAAAATAAATGAACTAAAGTTATATACTCGAAACAGCAATCTGAAAAACATAATATTAAGCAAAAGAAGTAAGCCACAGAACAAGAAGTCAACATGATTTTCACTGAACCAAAGCAAAACTATACTGTACTGTTAAGGAATCATACATATAGGCTAGAACTATAAAGAAAAATAACAGGGGAATTAACACAAAAATACAACATTACTTCTGGGGGGGAAGGGTTGGAAGTAGGGAGCTGCAAAGTGAAGGGGGTGGATATACGTACAAGTTTTTTCTAAAAGGTTAATGAACACATGCCAGTGCTTGGTTATTTTCCCTTTCAAAATGTAAATACATGTTTTACATTCCTATTTGTGAGTATATTTTATATAACTAAGTCAATAAAACAAAGTAAAACTCATAAAAGATGAATAACTTATTCAATGTCACACAGTTGATAAGGAATGATGAAATTAAAATGTTATGTGACCTGATTCCAAAACTTGTGTCTTTCTTCACAAATTATCGATGAATCATTTTCCCCATAAATCTGCATAATCGTTGATGTCTTCAACAGCAGTCTTCACTTTGATTGTATGTCTCAGTCATTTATAAAGGAACCAACCTGTTCCTTTATAAATTACATTTACTTTCTACCCATGGCTGGAAACCACATCGTGTGGACCCTCAGAGGGCAGACATCGTATTTAATATCTCCATCTCTACTTTCTCTTTTCCCAACATACAAATAAACTCATGTCTCTTTCACCTTAGACAAATTTTCAACTATTTATTCTTTAAATTAAGCCCAACTTATCGTCTCCTTTTTACAGACAAACATACAATATTAAGGGACAGAGAAAGAGAAAGAGCACGCCAGTCCTGCCTGATGGTAGGGGTAACACTCTCCCTACCGTCTCCCTCCACTTCTTATGTTTCAAGTAGCCAACTCATGGTTAACCTCCAATAATTTTGCTACCATTTAGTGAGCACTGAATTATGTACCAAATACTTTACATTAACTTTCTCATTTAGCCCTCACAGAAATAATGTGAGATAAGTACCTTTATATCTATTCTGTAGATGGGGAAATTGAGCATTTAAGGCACCGAGAGGCAGAAATGTGTCCATGGTGCTGTTGTGAGTAAATGGTGAAGCCAGGGCAGAAGATAGCTAGCCTGCCTCCAGAGATGTTAAACTTAACCACACCATGCTGCCCCCTCACTAAATCTAAGCACTTCATCTGCTGCGTAAGACCCTCCTCCAGCTGCTTCCTGCAGGCTCCATCTTGCTGGATTAGGATTTTTCCTGTAGGCTCCCATAGCAGTGGATATATCCATCATAGTGACAGATCATACAGGTTGAGGGCATGGACCCAGAAGGCAGACTGCCTGGAAGATAATCCTTTCTCTTCTATCTGCTTGATATATTTACTAAATTTTCAGATAAACTGTAAAATGAGAGTAAAACAGATCTGCTTCAGGGCAATGGTGAGTTTTAACTGAAATACAAGTAAAGCACTTAAGATACTAGTGAATGCTCAATGGAAGTTATTTTTCTGTTATATTTGTCACTCAAAAACACAATAGTTTTTCTACTTGTCAACTGCTACCTTTACGAAGGATGAAAAAACATGCATTACTTATGTGGGCAGAGTGTTTCCTTGGTTCAGAATCCATTCCTTCTCATGCCAGGTTCTGAAAGGGGAAAAAGGAAGGCACTCACGCTATCCCTGACCCTTGGAGATCACCAGAGGACTGAGGCAGTAAAATGGGTGAAAGTCAAGAGAATCAAAACTGCTGTTTGTTCTCCTATAGTTAGGTTTAGTCCAGCTTGCACTTATGAATTTCTCTTTATTCTTAGAGATTCCCCTGTTGGGACGCATGAGATTCTGGCTGGAGAAAAAGCCAAGTAATTCCCTGGAGGTGTCTTTGAATGATCTGCTGCTCTTCAAGATTCTGGAAAGTCTATTTATGCTCTCATTATACTGAAATTGAAGATAGAGTGGTATATGCGCGGTAGGGCAGATCGCTAATAAACAGAAGCCCTGAAAGGAGTACAAAAATCAAGATGGCTTTATTGATAAGATACGTAATACAATTTTATATAAACAATCCTAACTCACCTTTATAATTTAAGGGTCCCAGAAGCAAATTAGTTACCCAGAGTAATATCTAAATCAGGATTTCAATAGAGTTAATTATCTGCCATTGGAAAATTCTTGTTAACAAAATCACTTATACACTAATGAATAAACTTTCCACTATTTTAAAAATTAAACATTTTTCAAATTGTAATTATTTAAGGGATCTCCTAAATTCAAGCTTCTTTCTCTGTGATCTTTTCCTACTATCTAGCTTTGAATTTTGCTTAGGAGAGGAGCAATTTCTTTCCAACATATTGAGCCATTTCTTAAGTGCAGCCAAACTTATTTATGTTTTTTGAATACAGAGAACTAAAATTTAAAAATACTAAATATTGTAATAAGATCAGCTGAAATTCACATATATGATAAGATCTTTCAAAGAAGTTTGGATATAGATTACTGTACCCCACAACCATGTTTTCAGAATAGTTTATGGAAGTGTAATATTTATTAGCTGAGTAGCCCTAAGAAAACTGCCTTTGTGAATCTCAGTTTTATCATTTATAAAATGAAAGTTATACTATCTACATTGTAGATTATAGTGGTGAATGAAGGAATTGCATGTGTAAAACCTCTGACATATTTCTTAGTCCACAGAGGCAGTCACTGGAAGCATACTTTAACTAAAATTCTTTACCCCTTTCTGCACCCACACTGTTTGCTATGTGTCTTTGCAGATCTGCCCTTTGCGTGCGAGAGTATGTGTGTGTGTGTGTGTGTGTGTGTGATTCTGAATATATTTTTAAATGTAAAATTATACACTGGCATTTTAATATTTCCTCCAACTATTTCTGTAACTTCAGGTCATTCAAAAAACTGAAAATTGATATAATTCAAAACACCTGTTAATGGATTTTATCACTACACTTTCAATTATAAAGAGAACAGTTTTAAAATTGTCCCTTGTTAATAATTGGTTCTTTGAAGTTTTACTGTAAATACATTCTTTTCCACTGAATGTGATGCTCTTTAAATTTAATTTCTACTTCAAAGCCTGTGGATACTTGCTTTGCAATGTCACACCACTGCTCAAAACCAGAGATTCCAGATTCTTGAAGAATTCTAATAACTCCTTGATATGCTTTATTTCAATGTCCATGTATACACATGTACTTTGTAATATTCATTGAGAGTTTAATTCCTGAATACTAGTAGTTCCTTTCCCAGCACTCCAGCTGGAGAATTAATATTTGCACAGACACTACAGGGACAGGCTCCAAGACAGACAGGCAAACAGGCTTCCCCCCGCGGGGCCTGGTGCTGCCCCCAAGTGGACCCTCTTCTCTCTCCCACAGCATGGTCACTTCCACTGCTGCTGTCAGCATCATCACCTCCAATCTGGGCCAAGTTGCACCGAGCCTCTCTCTCAGGACCTCAGGACCCAAAGACTTCTCCAAGGAAGAAGTGTGCCATCCAGGACAACCACTATGTGTACCACCCTCTGTGCCCACAGCTGCTGTTGGGCCAGAACAGTGACCTGCTGCCTGGCTTTCAACTCTTTTCATGTACCTGTTCACTGTCCCACCAGACTTCACTTACAAAACGTAAGTTCAAAATAAAATTAAGAATATCTAGATGAGGAGAGCAGAAAATTAAACCAAATATGGGGCCCTTCTCAGCACAGGGCCTTATGCGACTGTCACAGTCCCAGGAAGCTGGCCCTGGGGAACAAGGAAGAGATAGAGTCAGAGATGATTATGAACACTGTGAATAGCCATAGAAACCAGTCCTTGCAGAATTAGTTTTGAAGGGTTTGTAGTGAAGTCAGTTTTAACAATCAGCTGAGAGGGAAGGTAAAACTCAAAACTAACCAAAGTTTAAGCAGTAAGCACTTTAGATGGAGACTCATTTGCCAGGAACAATCAACTATTCAAGACACTCCTTCCTCTTTCCCTCTTATTTTTGCCCTTTCTTCCTTGGGCTCTCTTTTCAACTGAACTCTCTCCTCCACCTCTCTTTCATATCCCAGGAATACAGTAATTCCATTTCAAGACTTTTTTTTTTTTTTTGCCGTACACGGGCCTCTCACTGTTGTGGCCTCTCCCGTTGCGGAGCACAAGCTCCGGATGCGCAGGCTCAGCGGCCATGGCTCACGGGCCCAGCAGCTCCGCGGCATGTGGGATCTTCCCGGACCGGGACACGAACCCGCGTCCCCTGCATCGGCAGGCGGACTCTCAACCACTGCACCACCAGGGAAGCCCTCAAGACATTTTTAAAACATATCTTCAAATTCTTTGACACTCCTCTGAAAGGAATCATGACTGCAACCAATAAAGAACTGTGACACGCAGAAGCCATGTATTTTCTGCCTGCTTTTCTTGTAACACTCATTCTCCGCCTGTCTCCTGGGACACCACACTCACAACACAGTAAAAAGCTTTAAGAAGCCCAAGAGACATGGAGAGTGGGAGTGTAAGTGTTCCAGGCTGTGCCCCAGCTAAGCCCAGAATTTCGGTCATCTCAGCCCAGGTACTACACCTGTGAGTGAAAAGCCACAGTGATTTCAGCCTCTAGCCATTTAGTGAAGTCACCCTCGGCCTTCAAGTATTCCTAGCGAAGACCCTAGACAACCTAGAACAGAGGCAAGTCAGCCCCACTGTGCCTTGTTCGAATTTGGAACCCACACAATCCATAAACAAAATAAAATATTCGTCTTACACCAGCTGGTTTTAAGTTAGTTTGTAACACAGTAATGGTAACTGGAACAACCTTTGTCTTCCACACAAGTTAGGGTGAAAAGAGACAGGTCTGCCGTTGACTTTGAGCTTGACCATGTCACTTGCTTCAGCCTATGGGATGTTACCACATAGGGCTGAATCAGAGGTATAAAATACGCATATGCAGCTGAGCTTGCCATCTCCGTGAGAAGAGCCACCACTGCCCTCTCAGACTGGGCTCCACATGTGGAGTAGACCTAAGCCCTACCTTCAGTGAGGAGCTACAGCCTGAAGCAGATCCACCTAGTCAAACTACACTGGAGTACAATGGAGAAGAAATAATTGTTGTGAGCTCTTGAGTTAATCCACTATTAATTGGGATTCTGTGTTATGCAGCAAGGATATGGCAATAGCTAATTGATACTACAGCTTCAAAGTGTTGCCTATGTAGCCTTAAAAATAACTTAAACTTTATAATCTTTAATTATTCTTCTGTTCAGAGATGTTAATATTATCTTTTTGTGGGATTTTTGTGAGAATTCATGAGTCAATATTTCTAAAGCACTTAGGATGCTTTATACATGCTGGCACGAAGGAAGCACTACAAAAATGTTACCTCTTATTGTTTTGTTGTTGTTAATAGACCTCAATTCCTGTATTTTTATCTTGTTATGTGATTCCATCATTTAGTGCCTGTGTCTCTATTCTCTGAAAAATCATTTAGCACAGGAAGTTCGTGTTCCTCCAATTTGGATATTTTCTAGTTAGAGAATAGATCTCTGATTGGGTCCACAAGGGAATAGCCCTCAACTTAACAAACATGTTATTGACATGTGTTTTAGGTATGTATGTAAACAGAATGACTTTCAAACATGTAGGTCCACCAGGGGTAATGTTTGAAAGGAAGGTACAGTAAGTAGTTTAAGATTAGAAGCTTCTGCACAGGGGTGTGCACAATGTGAAAGATTTTTTGGTCCCATCAATTTCTAGGGTTACGTGTAAGATGCCCTTATTACATGAATCAGTAAAAATCATATAGCTGGAAGAACAGAAAAACATAGGGTACAGTAGCTGTGTTGTAATTATATGCGTCAACTTTGACAGCCTATGGTGCTCAGCTGTTTGGTCAAGCATCAGTCTAGATGTTGCTGTGAAGGCAGTTTTAGATATGATTCACATTTAAATCAGTAGACTGTGAGTAAAGTAGATGTCCCTTCATAATGTGGGTGGGCCTTATCCAAATAGTTGAAAGCCTTAAGAGCAAGCCCAAAGGTTTCTCAAAGCACTAGTTATGCCTCAAAACTGCAACATTAAAACTCTGCCTGAGTTTCCAGCCTGCAGATTTTATACTCAAGTCTGTAACAACAACTCTTCCCTGAATTTCCAGCCTACCAGCCTGCTCTATAGATTCTGGACTCACCAGTCCCCAAAACTGCGTGAGCCAATTCCTTAAAATAAATCTCGAGGGGCTTCCCTGGTGGCGCAGTGGTTGGGAGTCTGCCTGCCGATGCAGGGAACACAGGTTCGTGACCCGGTCCGGGAAGATCCCACATGTCGCGGAGCAGCTGGGCCCGTGAGCCATGGCCACTGAGCCTGCGCGTCCGGAGCCTGTGCTCCGCAACGGGAGAGGCCACAACAGTGAGAGGCCCGCGTACCGCAAAAAAAAAAAAAATTTAAAAAATAAATCTCGATAGATAGCTAGATAGATAGACAGACAGATGGATAGATAGATGCATAGGTAATTAAACAGACAGATGTCCTAGTGGTTCTTTTTCTCTGGAGAAACCTAATAGAGTAGCATACAGAAAAATCACTCTACCTACGGTAAATACACTGTGCAGCAAATGGAAAGAAATCTCAATTTTCAGTGTGATAGTGAGCTCTACCTTACTGTATAATATAGATTGATGAGATACAGTCGTGTACTCCAAGAGTTTATACTCTAAAGACAGAGTCAAAATGCTAATCACCCAAAGGAAAGAAATCAGATGACAGGAATTATTGTAGCACAGAGAAGCATGGTCCAGGATCTGAGAAATGTGTTTCAAAGAGAAGTCAAATTTGAAATGTACCCAAAGTAGGAATTATTAGACAAAGTAATGGAAGTACGACAACAGACAGGGAAGAAATTAATATAACCAAAGCCTTGGAGATAAGAAACTGCATGTTTAGGACTGGAAGTTTCTGGATCTGCTGCTGTAGCAATAGCTGCTATAGCAGTTAACTATAGAAAAAGGAAGGCAGGTGAAGTCTTTAGTTAAAGAGTTATTGTTAACCAATTACAGAGTGAAGAGTTTCTGCAGTTAGGACAACATCTGTTCTATGTGGTTTGATTTGTCTTGCATCTTCGTTTTCTTGGAACCTAGTACAGATCCTGTTATCTGTGAATATTCGATAAATCTTTATTTCATATACAAATAAAGAAAATATAGGAAAGAATAAAACAGAGTTTAGTGGAAAGATACTGGAGTAAATCTCCAAGTGACAGAGACCAAGGAAAACATATGTATTGATTTAACAATCATTTGTTAAGTACTCAAAATGGTCTGGATACTGGATAAAGCATTCTGTGAGGGGCTGGCAGTTTCGTTGTAAGCAAGAGAGCCAGGATCTCTGTTGCAAATGAGCTTAACTTCTAACAACAATGAGGGCAAAAAATGAAAAGTTTCAGAGAAGCATAAGTAGAGCACATTTTTCTTTAACCTCAACTGGGTAAGAATTTCCCAATTCCTTAGGAAAAAGGGGCTGGCGACACACATCAGTTGCACGATGTATTTCGCTATAGATTTTTTTCTGCTTTTTACCCGCATGGTAAATTTTATATTGTTCTTTGGACTGTGTGGTTACAGCCAAGCCAGCTTACCTTTTTGGTATAATTAGTGCTGGCTGAGTGACATCATTTTTTCTTATTACTGTGGATAGAATTAGGCCGGGTTAACCTTAGTTGGCAATTTCAGTGAAAAATCTAACACCCACAGTAGATAGGCTTAACAAAACATACCCCTTACATAACCAAGGCTGATCAAACGTCTTTCGATATGAGTGTGGCCCATATTTCACAAACATCAGCATGTTGATTTGCTTTCTATAGTGTTTTAAATGCCTCATAAGCTGAATATCCTCACGTAGACTCATGTTCCCACTCCAACTCTTGAAACTTTTTAACTTGTAGGGTCTGTCTAGATCGAAAGATATGTAAGAAACATATGTGCATGCACATTATATTAGTTATTAAATGCTTTAAATATACATATAAATATATTCCTGGAAAAGCTAAACTTACAAATAATTTTGTATTATTTTATCCACAAACTTATTTTTATATTATACCTTGTATGCAGAGAATGGAATAAACTATTGCAAAAAATACTAATTCTGGAATGTGGTTCTTCCTGTTTCATTCACTTAATGAACATATTTCCATTTTTATTCTCCTTCTAACATGGTTAAATAAAAACCTGTGGACTTACCATCTCATTTTATCCCACAAACAGATAGAGAAATCGAGGTGCAGAGTGGCCAAATCACTTTGTAAGGTCAAAATGGTTGTGTGCCTCAGGAGAAAGAAGCTAAGATCAGTGAAACTAAGGACGCAAACAAACAAACAAATGAACAAAAATATGCCTCATTCTGACACAGCGATTAGAATCCATGATATAAACTAATCTAACTGATGAAAGATATCCTGAGCACTGAAATGTAAGAGTGGACAAATCAGAAGAAGATTATATCAGAACACAATAAGGAAAATACCAAAAAAAAATTTCAGAAATTTTTCTGCATTAGTATAAAGAGCCTCATGAAAGGTAACATCAATAATTCAGATACTGACTTACAAATAATCTTTTTTAAAGGTTGATGAATCCACAAGAAGAAAAGAGAGTACCCAGGGCTTATTTAATCATATTTATTAAAAAATAGCACCAAAGTCATATAGAAAGTTCAACTGCACTTGTATATACTGGCAAAAAAATGGAAAATAATTATTTTATTCTAAAATATCATAAAATATCTGAAGGTCTTGAGGATAGATTTGACAAAGTATGTATGAGCAAACCTTGACAACTATAAGATAGTTCCACGAGAAATGAAAGATAGTCTAAATAAATAGGGAGATGTACCACGTACTTGAACTAGAAGACTCACTATTGTTAAGATGTTATTTTCTCTCAAAATTTGCTATAGAATTAAGGTAATTCTAAACAAATCCGCAAAGCCATTTCACAGAATTTGATAAGCTGATGCTAAAATGAATATGGAAGTGCCAGGGATCTGAAATAGCCAAAGTAATTCTAGGGAAAAAAATAAAATTAAAGAACTCTAACTAACTGACATGCAGATCAATGAAACAGAAAAGAGAGTACAGAAATAAATTCACACAGATATGGAAAATTGATTTTGACAAGGTAACAGGGTATTTCAATGGAGAAATGGGGCCGGAACACCCCGATATACATTTTTAAAAATTAATCATTATTTTTACTTGCAAAAAAAAATTAACTCAAAATGGATCATAGAAGAAAATGTCTGTGACCTTTCAGTGGCCAAGATTCCATGGTTAGGATTGAAAAAATTCATAAAGAAAAAATTGTAAATTGGACTTCATCAAAATTAAAGCTTTCCATTTTTAAAGAGATTCTCTGAAGAAAATGAATAGCAAACAGAGACTTCAAAAATTATATATATATATGTGTTATATATATTACATATATAAAATATATAGAATATATTATAAAGCAAACTGCTACGACTCAAAAATAAGACAACTTTAAAATGAGTAAATAATTTGAAAACTTTTTAAAAGCAGATATACAAAAGGCCAAAAAACACTTAAAATGTACTTATCATCATTAATTACCATGGAAGTGCAAATTAAAACCAAAGTGACACATTATTACATATTCATACAATGACTAAACTTATAAATAATGTCAGGAACCAGTATTCATAAAGAGCAGCTGGACTTCTCATATACCAATGATGAGAATATAAAATCTATTGTATAACAACTTTGGATGACATATTGACAGATTATTAAAAAGTTCATGTTTACTTATCTAAGACTAGTCAATTTCACTCCTAGGTATTCACACAAGAGAACTTAAGATATGTGTCCAGAAAAAGACTTACAGATAAGTGTTCATAACAGCTTTATTTGTAATAGCCCCAAACTGGAAACACTCTAAATCTCCTTATAGGCTGAAAATAAATTGTGGTGTATCCAGACACCATGGAATACTATGCAGGAATAAACTGCAGACGCACATAACAGTATGACTGAATCTCAAATTTTTCCCAAGTGGTATTAGAGACTAAAAAGGCAGCATTCTACAGCATTTTAAAAAGTAAACAGATGTTTGGCAGTAAATCAAAATAGTAGTTAATTACAATTACTAATTTTAGGAGAATGTTAATCAGTCAGTGGCTTTGGTCATCTCTGTAGTCTCACCTCATGGAAGAAATCAAGTTTTCCTACAGAGTATCACAAAGTGACCACGTTTCATGAAGCCAGGGAAAGCCTTTACATTTCCATGCAGTAACATAAATGGACTTATTTAATAATTATTATTTTATTTCCCATCATTATGAGTCTGCAGGTATTTGACATATTCAAAGGGAAGATTTCAACTTTACAGTTCTATGACTAAGCTTTGCACAAATGAGGATATGGATGCCTTGAGGAAAACCAACGAGTGGAAATTTTTTGTTATTCCTATGGAGAAAAAAAATGGGCAGAGACAAGACTGTTGTCAAATGTACAAAGGATTATCACAAAGGACAGTGAAAAGACTATAAAGTCTGAGCAATGAATCAAGAGAAATAATTTAAAGTTCAACAGAAGGAATCACTCAATTTAAAAAAAATCACAGTAGAAGAGTTTGTGAAAAAAATAGGAAACATTTCAGAATTTGAATAAATCCTGTTCTCTTATCTTCAAGAGCAAGTAAATATTCAAGAAATTAAAATATTATGAATCACAAACTTCAACAGGTCAACCTAATGAGGTGAATAAATCAATAAAAGACTGTGAAAAATAAGAACAAATCTTGGAATTTAGGTAAATTATTTCTGATATCTTCAAGAAAAAATAGATCCCTAAGAAACTAGAACAGTTTGTCTTCACTTCAGCTTTGAGAAAAAGATACGACTAAAGTCTTTCCAATATATGCTCAAAGAAAATTCAATGTCCCAGATTACTTCTCTAAATAAACCCTTGGAAGAAAATATGGTCACTAAAGAGATGTTAAATATCACTTCATCATGCAAGTAGCTTTTACCAAATCTCCAAAATAAGATGGATCTGTGGTACAGAACCAGAAAAAAGTTTAGTACCAGAGAATTTGATAAATTACTAAATCACATCATCTCTCAAAGTTGCAGTCAACCTAAAATGTATATAATCAGTATGGCACATAGCTTTTATTCTTTTTTATTGAGAGGTTTTCATGAGTTAAAAGTTGTTAGTAGGGAGGAGTCAGTCATTGATATTTTTACAAGGGGACTGGGCATCACGGTTTGTCTTCTCTTTCATATAAAGCGGCACATACAGCTGCTAATTACTTTGTCACTAGGTGTAACTAATGCTCATCGTGGCTGTTAGATGCTGATTGCCTTCTGAGCCTCCCTTCAATGTCATGTCAAGCAAAATTACAGTGGCAATGTAGCAAAACTAATTAGGCCACACTGACCTTAGCAGTGGGCAGTTCTCATCGATCTCAGCCCAAGCTTGTTAGAATTTTGAAAAATGAAAACAAAATAGAAAAATATTTCTTCTTGCTACTAGCCCTTTCTAATCACCTATTCATTCCAAGTGACATGAAATTAATGAGTCCTCTATCAAAGGGGCAACATTCAGAAAAGAAATGAGACAGAAATCCTTTGAGATACACCTTTAATTACATGTCTGCCTTAGTCAGTTTGGGCTGCTATAACAAAATACCATAGACTAGTTGGCTTAAACAACAAACATTAATTTCTCCAATTTGAGGAGGTTAGAAAGTACAAGATCAAGGTATAATATTTATATTAATGCCTTATGCCCACACATTCAATGATGAGGACCCTTTTCCTGGTTTTGCAGATGGTCACCTTCTTGCTTTATCCCCACATGGCAGAGAGAGAGAATCTCTCTCTCGTGTCTCTTTTAAGGTCACTAATTCCATTCATGAGGGTTCTACTCTCATGACCTAATTACTTCCCAAGCTCCACCTCCAAATACCATCACCCTGGAGATGAGGGCTTCAACATATGAATTATAGGGGGACATAAACATTCAGTTCATAGTGATGTCAATCCCCCATTTAAATGTGTGTGCTGCATTATTTTAAAAATATTTTATTCATTGACATGAAATCATTTTAGATAAATACTCTTTTCAAACGAGCAATAGAAATGACATAAGGCCATTAAAATGTCAGAGTCACATTAAAATGACAGTCTCAATTCAAAACAGTGAGAAATTACATGCTTATTTTAAGATTCAATATTCAATATTGAATATTTTCAAGATTCAATATTTCCTAAGGTTGCCTGTTAAGAGAAGAAATACAAGATTTTGCTTCAGAACAAGCTTACCTGATTCATCTACTGATGACAAGGAATTTCATTTATCACATCATGACTTCTGAGAGAAATTCAGGTGGCAGTTCTCTCAGTCGCATTTGGAGAATGTTAGCACTGGTACTGCTTTATGTTCTAAAATGTACTTTGCTTTACTGTTATATCATCACTGAAACCAGATTCTGGAGTTCCTGTGTTACTTGTTGACTTTTTATATAAAATCAAATTTCTAATTGATTTACATTTCACTCAAATATACAGAAATTCTAGCAGAAATATAAGAAATAAAATGCTAAAAATGTCAATATATCTATCATCTATAATATGCATATGGATAGAGAATATGATTGCTTCAAGTGTAATCAAATAATCTCCTACAGTAGTGAAATCTTTCAGAAAATATTTTAATTTTTTGAGCTATATAATATCAAAATAAAGACAGAACACCACAGATTACACTGTAACACAGAACATTTAGCTTGTGAGGGTAGAAGCTTTCTTTTTGGTTGTTTACTAATGGCACTGGGTTCTGAGAAAAATTCATAAAGTTTTGTACTGCTGAAATCTAACCCCAAATACAAGAAGAGTAAATTCTTCCTATTGAATGCCTAGTGATGCTTAACCAGAGTACATATTTCTAAACATAATTCATTAGTAGCAGCCACGTATTGTATGATTTTAGCAATTTTTAAAAGGAATCAATATGGGAGCAGTTAAAGAGGTATGGAGAAAAACATATGGACACCAAGGGGGAAAAGGGGGGTGGGATGAATTGGGAGATTGGGATTGATATATATACACTATTGATACTATGTATAAAGTAGATAACTAATGAGAACCTACTGTATAGCTCAGGGAACTCTACTCAAAGCTCTGTGGTAAACAAAATGGGAAGAAAATTCAAAAAAGAGGGGAGATATGTATACGTATAGCTCATTCACTTTGCTGCACAGCAGAAACTAACACAATATTGTAAAGCAATTATACTCCAATAAAATTAATTTAAAAAAACACGTTGCATGTACACGTGTTCCACAGGTATTCAACATATAAAGGGTAATGGTGTTTGATACCTAAATGTTCAATGATAGAGAAAGGAAGAATGATAATGTTGGTATGAAGTGTATGAAGCCTTATACTGCCTTCGAAAGAGGTAATTATGAAGACTATATGAAAACAAAATCAAAAAGTGATGCCAAGTGAAATGCAGAATTCAAATGTATAGTTCTACTAATACAAGTTAATAAACTTACATTTATATGTTTCCCACAACTCTAACAATTGGTCACAAAGTCCTGTTGGTTAAGTTTTTAAAATGTCTCTCCCATCTGACATCTGTCTTCTTTCTTCACTAAACAGGGTCACTTCCTTAGTTCAGAACTCTTTTTCTTTTTCTGGGTTATCAAAATATCCTGGTCCTCCTGCCAACAAATCACTCTCCACACCACACTGATCAAGAGGAGGAGTACCCTTCCCCGACCATTTAATTGGGTCCTGCGTGGTGATTTGTTTTAAGCCAACAGAAAATAGAACTGACATCACTTTTGTTTTATAGTCAACTCCCCAGCATTTCAAACTGCTTTAATGCCTAAGTATTAGCTTTTAGGGAGGAACCTGAGGAGGTCACTCTGCTCTCCAGGCTTGCCCCAGCTTTCTGAGCCTTTAGAAAATAGCTATCTTACTGTCTGCAAAGGCCTGGAATGTCACAGAGGACTTCTTACATCTCTCCTGTCATGTCTCATATTTGGAGGGCCCTGCCTTGCTCTCGTAGAAGGGCCCATGTACTCAGCAGAAATATCACCCAAATTTCCCTTTCTCCTCCAGATTTTGGCATAATACTGCATTATACTAGATGTCAACTTATGGGAAAGAGTAAACAGGTGGATGCAGACCTATGCTGTGACTGGGCTCTTCAGACTAAGTTTCTTAAAGGTTCAACTAGTTTCTCATTACCCCAGGCTGTGGTATATTTCTCCTCTTCCTACTACTTCGCCAGGTATAAGAAGTAATCAAAGCTCTCTGTGCTCCAAGAAAGGGCTCATTACTTTCTGGAATTCCATTCATCACCTTTTGTTTTCATCATCTTTTCTCAGATGGGTTAAAGCTAAAACATTTTCATAGAACAACAATAACAACAACTAAAATTTCCATAGTCATCCAGATGGTTTTGTTCAGGCAAGAGTGATATCTCTTGCAACTTTCCACATTCTCATTAGACGCTAAAGTCTGCCTTCATGGATTTTTGCTCACCATTGACGATAGAGATGTTCAGTGAACAGCTGTATGCTTGAGAATGTACATATGTATATCACCCCCTGACAATTTGGTATCTAGCCTGGCCTCTAAATTTAATGTTTTATACAGGTAAACTTAAAAGGATCCCTTCCATAGATTCAGTTCTATTGGGAATGGAAGTATTAGATTTAAATGTCAATATTAAAGACTGGTCAATATTTTTCTTCCAATAATTCAATAAACTGACAAATCTGTATTAATATGTGAATATATTCATAGTTAAACTGCATAAGTAGAGACTACAGTATAATCAGAGTCAAGCTGGTCTTAGCAGTATGAGAAGACTTTCCAAAGTTATATTAAGAAAAGTAGTATGTGCTTTTAAAGCAATCTGTGAGAGAATAAACAAAAACTCTATGGAATATTGGAACTGAGTCTCATAAGAAGCTTGAACAACTCCTAGTAGAGGAAACTCATCCATTAAGAACCATCTTGCAGATCTAGGCCTGAAAAATATTGTACAAAGTCTACCACCTGATTATTCCTACTATTCTTGTCTTCATTCATTTTGTTGCTGCCACACCAGCATTTTTCCCTATTTCTCAAACAACCTAAGTGTGCTACTGTCTTAGGACATTTTCATAGACTCTTGCTCTGCCGAAAACCTTTTTCCCTCGGTTATGACTATGCCTTCTCAGCCCTTTCCTTCCTTAAGTCTCTGCTCAAATGACACCTTCTTAGCAGAAGCATTCTCTCATGACCATATTTAAAACTTCAATGACATTCCTGTATTTATTATCCTCTCTACTTGCTTAATTTTTCTCCAGAGGAATTATTACAATCTAATATACTATATTGTTTTCTGATTTATTCTCTTTATTACTTGTTCTCTCCCAGCTTCCCAACTACCACCACACACCTGACCATAAGTTGTAAAAAGGTTGAACTGATTTTTTTGTTTTCTCACAGCTTCCCTCTAGTGTCTATAATAATGTCTGGCCTATAGCTAACTGAGTGAGGAAAGAAGGAAGAAAGGAAGGAAGGAAGGAAGAAGAGAGGGAGAGAGGGAGAGAGGGAGAGAGGGAGAGAGGGAGAGAGGGAGAGAGGGAGGGAGGGAGGGAGGGAAAAAAAGGAAAAAAGAAAAGAAAAACCTTGAAGTATGGGATCTGGAATCAGATTACAAAGTTTAAAAACTTCAGCTGTCTTGCATACTATAAGTTTTCTTGACCCCTATGAATTACGAATATGAATTCCATAGTCTTTGAGAAGTTTTAACATCTACCTCATAAAAGCTTTATAATATTTAAATAAGGTAAAGGCCTATATGAGAGTTCCTGGAAAACGAAGGGCTTGAACTCTTGATAAACATTTTTATTACATACATTTAAAAAACTGAGCCAACACAGTATTGAAGGAGAAGAACAAAACTGAAGGACCAATACTGCCTGATTTCAAGACTCACTATAAAACTACAGTCATCAAAACAGTGTGGTATTTTTAAAAGACTAGACAAATAGATCAATGGAATAGAACAGAGAGCCCAGAAATAGATACACGTACATGATGTAGTGACAACTAATCTTTGACAAAGGAGTAAAGGCAATACAATGGAGCACAGAACGTCCTTTCAACAAATGGTGCTGGAACAACTATCCATATGACAATCAAACAAACAACAACAACAAAAAAACTACATGAATCTAGGCACAGACCTTACACTTTTTACAAAAATTAACTCAAATGAATCAAAGCCCTCATTGTAAAACACAAAACTCTAAAACTCCTGAAAAATAACATAGGAGTAAATAAAGGCACAGTCTATAAAAGAAATAATAATCTGGATTTCATTAAAATTTTTGTAAAAATCTGTTCCATGAAAGGCGGTGTTAAGAGAATGAGAAGACAAGCCACAACTTAGAGAAAATATTTGCAAAAGACATTTGATAAAGGAATATGATCCAAAATATAAAAAGAACTCTTAAAACTCAACAACAAATAAACAAACAACCTGATTTAAAAATGGCCAAAATATCTGAAGAGATAACTCACACACACAAAAAACAAATACAGGTGGAAAACTAGCATAAAATTTCAGCATTATATGCCTTCAGGGAATTGCAAATTGAAACAACAAAGTACAATTACAACCTATTAGAATGGCCAAAATCTGGAAAACTAACAACACCAAATGCTGGTGATGATGTGGAGCAATGGAAACTCTCATTCACTATTGGTGGGTATGCAAAATGGTACAGTCAGTTTGGAAGATAGTCTGGCAGTTTCTTACAAAGTGAAATACACTCTGGCCATACAACCCAGCAATCATACTCCTTGGTATTTATCCAAATGAGTTAAAAACTTGTATCCATACGAAAACCTGCAAAAAGGATGTTTATAGCAGCTTTATCCATAATAGCTAAAACTTGGAAGCAACCAAGGTAACTTTCAGTAGATAAGTGGATAGATAAACTGATATATCCAGACAATGGAATATTTTTCAGTGCTAAAAAAAATTAGCTATCAAATCATGAAAACGCATGAAGGAAAGGTAAATGCATATTACTAAGTGAAAGAAACTAATCTGATTCTAACTATATGACATTCTGGAAAAGGCAAAACTATGGAGACAGTAAAAAGATTAGTGTTCGCCATGGCTGAGGGGAGGGAAGGAGGAACAGGTGGAGCAGAGAGGATTCTTAGGGCAGTGAAACAATTTTGTTTGACATTATAATGGTGGTATTATGTCATTATACATTTGTCAAAACCCATAGAATGTACAACACCAAGAGCAAACCCTAATGTAAACTATGGACTTTGGGTGATTATGATACCTCAATGTAGGTTCATTGATTCTAGTGCAGAATTTTGACAGTGTGAGAGGCTGTGCATATGTGGGGCAAGTGGTATACGGGAAATCTCTGTACTTTCTGCTCAATTTTCCTGTGAACCTAAAACTGATCTGAAAAGTAAAGTGTATTTTTTTTAAATAAAGAAATATGAAAACACTTTTAAAAAACTGGAGACGTCCACTACTGATAACGATAGGCTAGATAATCTGAATTAACTTCCAAACAGAGGTCAACTAAAAAAGCCAAAAAAAAAGCATTAAACATTTTTTTTTTCTGTGTTAAAGCTTTGTAGATTTGATACTATAGTCAACAGTTATGAAGTCAAGAGTTCAGAGCAAAAGGAATTAGTGTGAGAAACAAAACTTTTAGGTCAATTTTCTTCTAAAGACAATTTTAAAGAGAAAATGAGAAGCTGGGCAGCATTGTTGACAGCCCATTATCAGGGAAGCACATTTTGGTTTGAATATGATAAATTACAAGTATATTTTATAGGAACAAAAGCACAATTTTGAATCTTAATCTCTAAAATTGGATTGACATATTGCTAATGCCCCTAGCATCCTACCAAAAACAAACATATTCTCTCTATAGGAATATATTATTATCTTAGTTCACAGATTTTTTTTCCATAAATAATGTCTGTCCCTTAACCCCCCAACTGTCAAGCACATGAATAAATAAGACCACATAAATAAAAACTAGGAACAAAAGCAGAGAGTAGAAACAGACCCATTGAGGCTCCTGATAATGGTGTCATCAGCTACAACCTTTCATATGACTACACTTAGAATCCTCCAGGAGAAAAAAACTGAGTACCACCAAAAAAAGAGCCACATAAAAATTCTACAACAAAAAAATATATACAAAATTTTAAATTGAAAATTAATAGGTGGTATATGTTCAGACTGGAATAGCTGAATAAAGACTTAGTGAAGTGAAAGTAATATAAAAAGAAAATATACACAGTTAAACATGGAGAGATGATGAAATGCAAATTATCAATTGAGAACGAGAAACAACAGCCTGCAGCGGAAAGTGGAAATTTGGCAAATTATAGCCCACAACCCAAATCTGACCTGCAGCTTGTTTTTGTGACAGACACCATATGTGGCTCATAGGGTTGAAAATATATTCTCTGGCCGTTTACAGAAAACGTTTACTGACATGTAGAATAGAAAAATAAAGCCAACCAAACTTATGTTTGGACCCAGAGAGAAACAAGTAAGATAATAGGGAAGAAGCAATTTTGAGGAGATAATGACTGAGAATTTTTTGCAACTGTGACTATAAAGACCACCACACATGGAAACAGTACTTAATAGAGCAGAAAAGTGAAGGACCAAGCAAATTTTAAAATCAGCTAGAAAAAAGACTGAGTACCTAAGAGGGAGCAAATTTAAACCTATAGCTGATTTTGGAAACATTGGTTGTTAGAAGGAAATGTAATAACCCAGAAAAAAATACAAGAAAAAAATTGAGATTTTGCCTCCAACAGATTTTCACTGAAGGAGATAGCACGGGAATGTTAGTTACTCAGGCAGAAGAGAAAGGATCCCAGAAACAAGGTCAGAGAATGAGGAAAGAATGAGAGCAATGGAATTGTTTAAAATGTGGCTAAATCTAAGTAAATATGGATTGTAAAAAATAAACAATGTGGGCTTCCCTGGTGGCGCAGTGGTTGAGAGTCCACCTGCCAATGCAGGGGACACGGGTTCGTGCCCCGGTCCGGGAAGATCCCACATGCCACAGAGCGCTGGGCCCGTGAGCCATGGCCGCTGAGCCTGCACATCCGGAGCCTGTGCTCTGCAATGGAAGAGGCCATAAGAGTGAGAAGCCCGCGTACCACACACAAAAAATAAATAAATAAAAATAAAATTAAAAAATAAATAATGTTTCCTGTAGGTCTAAAATATTCATAGAATTGAAATAATTGTAAACAATAGCACCTAGATAGAAAGAGGCTAAATGGTGCAAAAGTGTCTAAGACCTTTGCATTGTTGGGAAAAAGATTAAAATATATTATAGAAAGGCTTGAGAAGTCAGGTTTACAGGTTCTAGTTTCTAGGATAAGTGAAAGGATAAGTAAAATAGTCTATAATGCCCAAGCGAATAAACGGATAAAGTGGAATAATAAAATAATCAAAAAGAAGGTAAGAAAGAAGAGAAACATGGATATAGACTAGAAGGAAGAAATGGAAAAGTAAGCAATATTATAGTAGATTTAAACTGAAACATGTCAGTAATTATATTAAATGATATTAGAGTAAGTTCTAACTAAAAGACAATAATTATACGACTGGATAAAACCCAATTACATGCTGCTTGCAAAGACTAATGAAACAGGCATATAGAACACTTGAAAGAAAAAAAATGGAAAAACATTTTTCATGGGTGTTCTAACTACAACAAAGCTTATACAGCTGTATTATTGTGAGACATAGAACAAAATGTATTGTGATCTGCCCCTAGTTCCTGGCACAGAGCTCCTGAAATCACTGTAATTTCCTAAATGATAAGAGCATTAGGAGCATCTTTTTTTTCTAATATTTGCTCCTTGACCCTCGTTCCTCATACAGGGCTCCTGAAACACTTAGATTTTCCTGCAGAATAGGAGGATTCTTTTTTCTTAATGAGGCAACTCTTGTTGGGCTCCTGGATGAGGCTAGGTATCTGAAAGACCAAGCCATGATTAAAAGCTTGGAGTCTGCAGCCTGCCCCCCATCTCTTGAGAGGGAAGAAAGGCTCAAGGCGGTGTTAATGATCCATCATCATACCTACCTGATGAAACTTCTGGGTCGGTGCTAGGAGAGGGGTGCGCCTGGAGAGGGCATGGAATTTTTGTGCCCCTTCCCACATACTTTTTTTTTTTTTTTTAACACATCTCTTGCATCTGGATGTTCATCCATATCCTTTAATAATAAACTGGTAAACAGTATGTAAACTGTTTTCCTGAGTTCTGTGACCTGCTCTAGCAAATTCATTGAATCCAAGGATGGGGTAATGGGAACTTCAGAATCACAGCCAATTGGTCAGAAGCACAGGTGACAACCTGGACTTGTGATTGGCATCTGAAGTGGGACTTAGCCCACTTCAGCTTCAAGGTGTGACTGAGCCCTTAATACGTGGGACTTGATGCTAGCCCCAGGTAGGTAGTGTCAGAATTGAGTTAAGTCATAGGACACCCAGCTGGTGTCACAGAACTGCTTGGTGGGGGTGGAGGGAACCCTACATACCTGGTGTCCGAAGTAATGTGAGTGTGGCAATAGTGTGAGAGTAAAGTAGACACACAGGAGGAAAGACTCGGACTTTCTAACACAATTACTATCCAACAAAAATGGACTACAGCAAAAAGCATTACTAGAGGTAAAGAGTTATTTTACAATAACACAACGTCCATCATTAGGATTGACAACATCAGAAAGACATACATTTTTAAATATGTATATACCTAATAACATAGTTCAAAAATGATGAAGCAAAAACCGACTAAAAGTAAAAAAAAGACAAATCATAAAGTTCTCCTAAAACAAAATTTCTCAGTAAATAATAGAACAGAGACCAAAAAAATCAGGAAGGACAAAAGCTATTTAAACAGTAAGATTAATAGAATTGACCTAATTAAAATATATGAATAATGCACTAAACAAATGCAGCATACACATCCTTTTCAAATGCACATGGAACATTTACTGCCTTTCAGCTTCTGTGGGCTTTTAAAAAAATCTCCCCAAATTTCAAAAGCTTGAACACATGTTTTCTGACAAAAGTGGAATTAAGGTAGAGAAAGAGTAAAAGATAGCAAGAAGAAATCCCTGACTTTTGGAAAGTTAACAATAAATATCTAAATATCTCATACATCAAGGAAGAAATCACTAAGGAAATGAGAAAATATTTGAATTGAACATAATAAAAATATGATATATAAAATGTGTAGAATGTAGCTTAAGACATGTTTAGAGGGAAATTTATAGCCTTAAATTCATATCTTAGAGAACTGAACACATTGAAAAGTTATCTAGAAATCGTCCCATGAAACTAAAAGAAACACAGCAAATGTAACCCAAATAAAGTATAAGAAAGCACATAAAAATGAACAATTAAATAAATTAAATTAAACAAATAATAAAGGGCTTGACAAAATCAAAAGGTTTCTAAAACATAATAAAATAGGTAAATTCTGTCAAGATTGATCTCGAAAAATGAGAGAGAGAAACAAAGAGAAATTAAAAAAAGGGAGGGGAGAGTGAGGAGAAATCCAAATGGATAATTTTGTGAATATTAAAAAAAGGACTTCACTACAAATTCAGTAGACACTGAATGTGATCAAACCATATCATAAGTGACTTTACACCAGTAAATTTGCAAGTGTAAATAAAATATACAAATTCCTAGGAAAGCACACCAAAATTGATATGAGAAAAAACAAAATTCAAAATAATTTATATTTATTAAATAATTTAAATCTATAATCAAAAACACTCCCACAAAGAAAATTTCAGCTTTAGGGGTTTCATCTTACAAATATTATTTAAGGAATAAATAATACCAACACCCCAGAAACCCGACTTTTTGCAGAGTAGAGAAAGAAAACACATCCCAATCACAGTTAATGATGGAATATTAAATGTTTTCCTTCTGATATTGGTTACTAGATAAAGATGCCTGATAACATCACTCCAATGAAATGCTGTATGGGTGCTTCTAGAAAATAAAATAAAGATAGAGAAATAAGATATATGAGGATTGAAAGAAAAACTTCTCATTATATTTAGATTACATAATTGACTACAAACATTTGTTAATTTTAGAAACCATAAGTAATTTGAGTAAAGTCACTAGACACTATATAAAAATCAATTTTATTCCTAAATGTCAAGAATAAGAAAATAAGAATTTTAAATGCCATTTAATTAAAAGGTTCAATATTGTAAATACATAAAATTTCCAAAACTGTGATATAGCTTCAATTAAATCACAATAACATTTTTAAATTACCAAGTTTTTTGTTTTGCTTTGTTTTTTGTGGGATGGGAGTGCAGAAATTGATTATGTGATTCTAAAACTGATACGGCAGTGCAACCAGCCAAGAATAACTAAGACTCACTATGAACAAAGTAGGACGTTTGCTCCACAGAATATCAAACTTATATAAAGCTACAGTAACTAATATATTATAGTATTGGCCCAGAATTGAACTACAAGACCAAAGGACCAAAAATAGATCCACGTAAACATGGAGACTTGCTTTATTATAAATGGGTAAAGGACAGTCATTAATAATAGATAAATGTAAAATAAATTAAAATTGTTAATAACAATAAAAGGTGGGTATTTGGTCAATTCAATATCAATATAGAGAAAGGATACCAATCCCTAGCTTCAGATTTCACACATAAATCAATACCTTTTTAACTCTAGATCTAATTATGAACACTATTTCAACAAAGATTCTAGAAGTCCATACAGAGACTACTTTTGTGACTCTGAGTAAGGAAAAGATTTCTTAAATTAGAGACGGAAGCACTGACCATAAGAGCAAGAGTGATAAACTGATCAGAATCACAACTGTGACACTGAAATGGCAAGCCACCCAGTGGAATAAGATATTTGCAATACATGCAACAAAGTGCTCATATGCAGAATAATATAAAAGAACTCTTATGAATTGATAAGAAGAATACTGAAAATTGAATAGAAAAAAGGTACAATAAAATAAATAGAAGAAACTAAACAAATGCCTCATAAAACTTTGAAAAAGGAGCCAAATTCTAGGAATCAATACATGTGAATTCCCCCACCGATATGGCTAAAATTAAAATGACTTAAAATGCCATGTTTTTCAAAGGTTGTGGATCAACTGAATTTCACAAACACTGCTGCTGGAGTATAGGTTGGTTAAATAACTTTGTAAAATTCTTTGTTATTATCTACTAAGTGGAATTATATGCTGACATTCTGACCTAGCAATTCTATTCCTAAGTATTTATACAACAGAAATTCATACACCAAATGATATGTCTAAGAACGTTCATGTATATTTTATTCATAATAGCAACAACTCAAATGTTCATCAGCAGAACAATCAAAAAATAAGGACATAATTAAGTTAATTTTATTGAATTATAGCTATATGCAATAGCATGGACAGTCCTCTCAAACCTTTTGTTGATGAAATAAGTTAAACATAAATAAAAGACTACTTTTTTGGTAACATTCAGATTATAAGTCAGTCGAAACTAAAAAACAAGGTTAAAAGTTGGGATGTGACAAATTTTTATTAAGATATAATGAGAATTCTAAAACCACATGTTCAAAAGCATTACCTAAGTAGTGGAAAATGATCTTAAGAAAAGTGAAATGGACAAGGTGGATTACATACCATAACATAATTCACCAAGATGAACTCCACTTAAAATCAAACACTTGTTAGATCTACTTAAAAATATTCTTAAAATATAAGGAATATTTGTTAGCCATGTGGAGGAAAAATAAATTTCTTAACTTTGAAATCACAGAAGAGATCACAAAAACACTGAGAAATTTAAACATATAAACTTAAACTGTTTTCTTATGAAAGTAAACACTGATAATAATTCAGATATAGCAGTTCAGATATTTATCAGGATAAAATGAGGGTTCCAATACAAGTATATGAAAGGTTATGAGGAGTTTTTCCAAAAATAAATACAATTACTAGAGTATAACTTATGCCAATATTCCTTCTTGCAAAGTATAAAAGAATCGCCAATAAAAGGACCTGGAATAAGCAGCAAAATTTTTATAACAGACAAAATACAAATGATCATAGTGAATGGACATAGTCACCATGAAATTGGCTACTTTATCCAGAGCTGATGGCATTGAATTTTATGCATACCTTTTAGAAATTATGATAAGAAGTTATGACAAATGTCTTATAATTATACATTCCTTTTCTAAATCCCTCCGATTCTAGGATTTTACCCTAAGGAAATAATTCAATAGGATTCCAAACAGGTATGCATGAAAACACTGGTTGCATCATTATTGGTAATATTAAAAATATGTCCAAACTTTGAGGACACTTAAAGAAAGTCTGGTGTGTCAAAATGGTAAAATTAATCCATACCCGGGCTTCCCTGGTGGCGCAGTGGTTAAGAATCCACCTGCCAATGCAGGGGACACGGGTTCGAGCCCTGGCCCGGGAAGATCCCACAGGTCGTGGAGCAACTAAGCCCATGTGCCACAACAACTACTGAGCCTGAGCTCTAGAGCCCGCGAGACACAACTACTGAGCCCATGTGCCAAAACTACTGAAGCCTGCACGCCTAGAGCCCATGCTCCGCAACAAAAGAAGCCACAACAATGACAAGCCCACACACTGCAACGAAGAGTAGCCCCCCCTCACCGCAACTAGAGAAAGCCCGCACACAGCAACGAAAACCCAACACAGCCATAAATAAATAAATAAATTTATTTATTTAAAAAAAATTAATCCATACCCAGTAGAAGACTAATTAAGACCACCATTCATAATCATTAAGAGTAAAATTTTAAGTATGAAAAGAAATATATAACAGTATCATACTATGATTGGGATTATGTAAAAAAAGTATTTATGCACGTGAAAGAGAATATACACAAAAACAGTGATAGAATTATGGCTGATGTTTTAAAGTTGTTATTCTTTGAGAATTTGTCTTTAATACTAAAATGCCTATTTATAAGAAGAAAATTAATGAACAAATTTTTATTATTCTATATTACTGAAAACTTACAAAGGACATAATGATGAATAGGATAGAAGCCATTAGAATAGAGAACATCATTGACCTTCTGCTTACGAAAGAATAAAATGACCTTCAAGATAAAGGGGGGGAAAAGAAAAGCAAACTTATGCATTAACCAAGTAACTTTGCTAATATCTGCCAAAGAAATGAGATGGGAAACAGGCACAGTCTTCGCTGACCTTCCAGGTACCTATGACACAGTATAACTTTGAGGCCTCAAATAAAAACTGCAGTCTATTGTACCTGACAGCAAGCTTTGCACTTTCATTATGCATATAATATCTAATAGATCTTTCGAAATCATTACCTGTCAAGAGGGGAAAAGAAAGGCAGAGGAAAAACCTTGAAGAACAGAGTTTGTCAAGGGTCAAAGTAAATGGCAATATACTTTAATAAGCAATAAGCTCCACATTATCTCTGGGTGGCCTATACACTCAGTGGACTGTGGTATCATAGACTGAATTGCAGAATAACTTCTTAGTGGCCCAGAATACCCTTCTGGGATATCTTTATATTCATCAGTTTATATGTAGACCAAAAAAAAAAGTCAATTCCACTGTTACCCTAAGTAATACATAATTGAGAAGACAGATTTTTGAGCAACCAAAATCTTAAGATGTATTACATATTTATGATTTGTATTATCTTTATATTATCTACATTACTGTTTCCTCATATTAGTAGTAACACTGAGAACTAATCTTGTGTTTATCATCTTTTTAGCACTCAGCATCTAAGCAATGTATGCATTCCAATAATAAGACGACAGAATAGGTATAATAAAATGCAAATTTTATTTGCTAACGATGAAGGAAAAATATTTTTCAGGTAAATGGCTCTTACCACTGCATGCCAGCAAAACAAGGGAAACTGCTTTTTCACAAACAATCCTGGATCTAAGAACATGGAATTTAATCATTCCTTATTCTCCCAAACATCCCACAGATCACAACCCAGTGGCCGAGTGATTGACATAGAAACAGAAATGAGCAGGTGTCAAATTACTCAGATTCTAGTCTGTGCTCTATTGTAGAACACTTGTCATCTTCTATACTTGAATCTTGATTTTCTCATTATATAAAAAGGAGTAAACCTTAATACATAAGATGGTCTCCAAAGTCACCACCAACATTAGGGCCCGAATTCTAATTGGAAGCTAGACAAAATTTTCCCCTCCTTTTCAATCATGCATGTAAGAAGGAAGCAAAATCGCTGCCTTGGTAGCTACTATAATACTTTTAAACAGTATGGCAGGTTGTTGAAGTCATACAATCAACAAAGTTTTAATGATATGTACTACAAAAAAACCACAGACTCCCTCCTCCCCACACTACAAAGTCTAATGTGAAAATTGCCCTTGCTGCCAGCTTGCAATGGGCCTACGGAAAAAAGTAGGGAATTCACTACCAAAATGTGTCTTTAATCTTAAAGGAGGATAAAGTGACTTTCAGGGTTTCCTGGGGCTTATGCAGTCTAGCAGAACACTGTAAATGTCAGAGCACAGTTTTTGGTGTATAGGTGGTTGGTTACCCTCCTTTTGCTGGACCTTTTATGGCTAAAGGTCATAAAAGGTCAAATAGATATTCAACTGCCAATTCTAAAACAAAATACCTTTAGGACTACCCTTAAATAGGGATACTTGTTAAAGACAGTTTAAAGCTGATAATCTGACTTTCAGTGAAAGAGCTATTTGACTGGGCTTGGTGAAATATTTCCTTAACTTTCTTTCTGTCATGAAGTCCTAGCTTTCTACCATCTTTGCCAGGAATTCTCCAAAATGTTACCATTTTTATTATTAATTCCCTTAATAATTCAATATTAATTCAGCTCATTTCACTTTATTAATTCAACATTAATTCAACTAATATTTACTTTCCTACAAATTCAATATCTATACGGCACTTAAACTATGACTTAGAAATTCTATCCACCAGGAATATATAGGCTGGTAATTCCCTTTGCAATATTTGTGTAAATGCAACATAAAATGGCAAGATAAATAGGTGAAAATATGTTTTCATCATTTTGCATTATTTAATTGTGGAAATACTACAGGAATCACTTATCAGGATTTTCAACTGCCATCTTACCAATATCCCTTACATTTAAATGGTCTCTGATTTTTTTTCCAGGTTTTTTCACTTTGTTTTAGATTGTACACCAGACTAGCACTGTCTGTATCATTAGACATTGATTCATATGTAATGTTATGTCCTGAGCTGACTCCCTGCCTATTCATCGAAGCAAGCGCTAAATAACAGCAAGCAATGTCATCAGGAAATTAGCAGGAATGACAAACACAACATACTAAAAACTGGGTATGCTATAGTTCCCTGGGAAATGGACTTAATGGCTGTCTAAACTTGAAAAAAATATATTTTGTCTATATGTTATAGAAATGTAAAGATATGTGCATATATGTATATGCACATGCTTGCATGTGTGTGAATAAACACATATATATGTTGTATAAATGTATATTTTTGTGGGTGTGTATATATACATACATATGATTTTGCAACCAAGGAGACTGTCATATATTTTTAGAAATTTATGCATGGAAAATTAACTGAGGATTAGCTTGTTTTAAAACTTAACTGTAGATTTCACAAGAGGTAATGTGGAAAGCATGGATTGGACCCTTTTCTCATTGACTCTCTCTTTCAAATATACCACGTCACTTACCATGTACTTCCAATTTCGTATAGGTCAAATAAAAAATGTTATGGACATGCTTTTCTATGAAACCATTCAGTGATAATTCACACCTTAGAGCTACTTCATTCAATCTTTATCCATAAAAGAAATAAGCATATAATCTATTCTTTCAAGACAGTATCTCTCAAAAATTTCAGTACAGTTTTCAGGAAATACCATTTATATGATCAGTATATTGCAAAATATTTATGGTGTGACATTCAACTCTTGTTGGCTCTACCTTGGGAACATTTTATTTTGTTTTAGTAAGCACGGTTTCTGCTCACAGCCTACCATTCAGAGATCAAGATGCACCCCCAGTTGTGTTAACATGTGGGAAGCACAAAGTCATGACCAACCACCAAGCAGGATATTTGAGTACTGGCAAGAATTCTTTATTTTCCTGGCCACAAGCTGACAAACTCCATCTTTCTTCATACACTACTGAAACAGAGCAGAAAATATAAGACAGTCCTGAAAACTAAGACAGTAGACTGCCCACAGGAAGTCTCAGACTCTAAGGAATTGATATTTTATTGAGTCTTAATTTCTACTCTTAAGTGGTCTCATTTTATTGTTATTGTTGCTGCTGCTATTTTTGTTGTTGTCTGGTAGCAAGGTTGAGGGGAAATAGATTTGGGGAGGTTTAGCAGGCCAAGGTTTTAATCCCAAAATAGTTCATTGCTAATCTGTTGGGGAAACTGCTAATATGATAATCGCCACATGATTTATCTTTATGAGCCTTTATTCACTCACATGTAAAACTATTGTTAAAAATATCTTACTTGAATGAATATTAAGGACTTGAAATATATAAAAGGTGCTTATCACAGTGTTAAGTGCATAGTAGGTTCTCAATTAATGGCAGCTACTCATATTACTATCTTATTAATAAGTTTTAGATGCTTATTTAACATCAAATAACTAGAACAGGGGTTGGCAAAATTTTCTTAAAGAGCAAGTAAATATTTTAGGTTTTGTAGGTTAAGATAAGAATTTGATGATATTATGAAGATATTTACTTAATCATTTAAAATATAACGATTTTAAAAAAGTAAAATCTATTTTTAGCTCATTGGCTAGTAAAAATACAAAAACAAAGCAAAACAAAAAATAGAAGGTGAAGCAAGTCAGGGCCACCAGCCACTGTTGCCCACCCCTGAACTAGAAGATTAAAATTGGGAAAAAGAAGTAAAACAATTCAGCCCATTTACAGCTATTATGGTAAAAAAAAAAAAAAAAAAAAGTAGTTAGTCTTAGCTAAAATGAGGAATGACCTGGGAATTGCATCTATCAGTCCTGTTATTATGCCTTAGAATAAAATTATGTCCTACGGAGCGAGCCTCAATTGTCTCATACTACCATCATCCAACAAATCCTAAGACAGGAAGTGCACAAACCTCCGTGGGAAAAATTCATGACAGGGAAATGAGTGAAAAAACGTATGGAGAAAAATATGCCAGAAAAGTTTTCTTTGCTGTTCAAAACCAAAATATGTCCTGGTAAATGGCAGAAACACTGAGACTGAAGTATTCATTTCTAGACACACCAAAGCTAATAATAACTTGGTTATCCATTTATTAAAGTAGCATTTATTGTGCACTTACTATGTGCCAGACACTACTCTAGGTCCAGAGGATATATCAATGAAACAAACAAACGAACATCCCCGCCATTTTAAAACATACATTTTGGTGGAGGATATAGGCAATAAACAATATGGTGCATTAAAGGGTAATGGGTGCTATTAAGTACTCTGAAAAATAAGCAAGCAGGAAAGGAAGATACTGAGCAATTCTCTCTGTGTGTATGTGTACGTGTGTGTGTTATATGGAACATGGCAACTGCAATTTTATGTAAGGTAGCTAGGAAAGCTCTCATTGATAAGAGGCTGAAAGAGGTAAAAAATCTTGCTCTGCAGTCATCTGGGGAAAGCGTATTCTAGGCGGAGGTAAATGAAAAGTCTCTAAGGCTGGAAGATGCCTAGTGTCAGGGAGAAACTGCACAGAGGCCACATGACTGAGGCTGACCACAGGAAAGGGAGGAAAGGGAAGATTGCCCTATAAGATGGTGCCTTGAAAGCCACTGTAAAAAGGAAATGCTTTTATCCTCTGAGAGAACTGGGAAGCCATTGGAGGGGTTATAACAGAAGAGTGACATGATCTGTCATTTTGGCAAAATTCCTCAATAGTGATTTTTTTTCTGGGATCCTTATTGGTATTTAGTTTGACAATGAGTGTAGGTAAACTACATCACCATAGTGAGAGATATTCTTCAGCGTGGTAAGTATCATGCATTTTATTTTATTTATTTTGATTTATTTAGTTTGTAGACTAGTTTTTCTTTCAAAATAAGAGTTTTCAATAACCAAATTATCAATTTACTCATTTATTATGAAAACCAACAAAGATATATTCAACGTATATTAGGTGTTACATTCTCTGTAGGTCACCTGCAATATAAGAATGGTTCAGCTGTATTAAGAGTCTGTCCTCTACTGGGGGAATTGTAATGAAAACACGGGGGAAAAGTTACAATGAAGAGTAATCTAATACACCATCAAGCTATAAAACCTGTATCTTATTAGTATCACTGATTCTACTACGAACAATGCTAATCATGATGGTGATAAATGATCAATCAGTGAGCAAATGGGTGGCTTCTTGGAACAATAATTGCCACTAACTCTATGTGTGATCCAAAGGATCATTTTCCATTTACATAAAATTAGAAGGTATATTATTCTTCTGCCTGTATCTTCCCATGTTTTTGAGCATTTGTAACTGTTACTGTTGGTTCAATTTCACAAAAGTGTCTACTTTTCTAGAGATTTGACAGTCTTTATCTTGAAACTGAAAGAATTCAAGTTTTGTGGTTTTTTTCTTTTTTTTGAGATTTCCAAGAATCATATGCTATCAACTAGAAGCAATCAAGGTACTACAAAATTATAATTGGTAATCAATAGCATAAAATCATGTAGGAGCGTGGTATGGATTTCCAATGAAGTGTGTGAGAAAGGACACAGGATTAGACATAAGAAAAAACTTAATTCAAATGCTAGCTTTGTGACTTGCAGTTGTTATGGACATGTCACTTTTGTATCGAGTTAAATTTATTTATTGTCTTATTTATCTCCTTTCTATCTAGGATGAAATTTTATCTCAAGGAAATTAACTGACCTGACCATAAAGGAAGTCAGAACTACTGGGACTTCAGCGCAATTGAAGCTGGATGAGGAAGTACTTGAAATATTGGGTGACTGCTAACAATTGAACTCAGAACAAATACCATGGGCAATGGTTGATAAAAATCAAAAGAGTGGTATAAATGGTGAAGACTGCCTAAGGGCTCAGAGGATATAGAAATCACAACTAGAAGGAGTGATCAGTAAAACTTCATAGAGGAGGTTGAACATGCTTATGAAAAGATGTTTGAAGGAGAGGTAAGGCTTAAAGAAATGGTAACAGAAAAGGCATTCCAATGGAATGGAATGACTAGTGATCCTAGTTGGTGAAACATGGGGCATGAACATAGCAGGGGAAGATGCCTGATTTTAGCTACAATAGAGAGCTCAGAGATAGGAAGAGGTAATAAACTATGTGAGGAAAGGGAGTTTGTGGCCAAATTACAGGGAATTCAAAACTCAGATTTTTATGATTTTAAAATTTTCCTTCCAAGCAATGAAGTACTCACCTTGCATTACTAGTTCGTTTTCTTGTATTTATTATTTCTTTTAGGCAATCATGCCACACTTGATTAGATCATACTGAGTTTTTAGGACAACCAATATAATGGACAAAGAGATCAAATTTTAATGAATATGGCCACGAGAATTTGTAATAATGCTATTAAACCTTTCTATAATAAAATATCAAAGCATTTTTTTCTATGTTTAAGCTTTTCAAGTTAAGAGCTTTTAGCTTAAAGTTAGAATTATGGTTACAGTCTGCTTTACACTATAATTTTTATAATTAGCAGTGTGACCTTAAAATTATTGCTTAAGCTCTCAGTTAAAGTTTATTGTGTACACTTATAAATTGGATAGTTTGGATTAGATATCCTCTGAGGACACTTCCAAATGGAATACTTTAAATTCTAAAATTTTAGTTTAAGGAAAATTTTTCATGTGCAGGTTAATATTAATACAATATAGCCATGTCTAGACAACACATTGAGAAGGTAAATCAATTTACTGTGAAGTTTCTAATAACAAAACCAATTACCCTTATCATTTAAACAATTTCCAGTCTGAACTGTTGAGAAAGGACAGACTGCAGGAATAATGCGGAAAGGATTTACTTTTTATATCAGGTACCAGAGTTTGATCCTCAATCTTAACACTCTTGTGACCTTGAACATGTTACTTAAACTTGATGAGCCTCATTTCTTTTCTCCACATAATGTGGCTAATAATAAATACATGCATCCTCCATGCCTATTTGCTTTTGAAGCATTGTCCTCAATCTTTACTGGCTTTACCATTTCCCTTTTTTTTTTCTTTTTGTCAGAAGCTGAAGATAAGGCTGGCGGATCATATTTTCCTTTGTATTATAGTTTACTTAACTTCACCTATTTAGATTGGTTTTGAGAAAGAATTTATCTCATCAGTGAATCACATATCATAGAAACAGTATGTTTGACCTGGAAAGCCAGTCTATTTCTTTCATTTTACGTGTGAGTAAACAGTCAGAAAAATTAAATGACTTGCTCAAGATTAAATAGTTGTAATATTTCCTCAGTGATTCCACCCCAGGAGAGTATATAAAGTACTCTACACAGCCATTGCATTTTAACTCAGTTTCTACAATTTTACTCAAATCAGTCTTACTGATTGATTGCAAGTTAACGATAAGGAAAACACACACACACACACACACACACACACACACACACAAAATATTTGAAGATTTGGACTCTCTCCCAAATGATGGGCTCTTGAAGCTCAAAGGTCATACTGTATCACACAAAATATTCATCATTTGGTAGAAAGTTTGTAAAAGTAAAAAATTAAGCTTAAAATGATCTCTAGTTACCTTTTTATCTTAGTGTTTATTATACCAAGTCCGTGTCATGAGCTGAGCACAGATTAAGATCAGAAAACCTGAGCAGATGTAACAAAATACGTAAAAGAAATATGTAAAAGAAAAAATACGCAAAACAATATCACTTCTATGACACTAATAATGTTCTGTATTTGCTTTCTTCTTTGTTTATATAGTCAAGATAATTTCCTGAAAATAGGATCTTTGATTTCTGAAAGCCCATCTGCTCTTGATGTTTATATGTCCTCTAATGAATTGACCATTACAATTTTCATCACACACTCTGGATTTATTGCAAAATGCAAGTTCCAGCTTAGTTCTCACTTGACATAAACTTGCTTGACCACCTTTAAACATAGTTAGCACCTAACAGAAGGTAACATCATTCTCTGCACACTCCCTAGACTCAGTGAGTAACAAAATAAAGTCTTTTAGCCAACTTCATATTGAAAAGGGAAAAGGTGAAATCAATGAACAATAAAAACTGCAATCTCTTTTTGTCACATTTTATGACCTCATCACCAACAAACTCCACAAGGCCATCACTCTTTGTATTAGTCTGTTAACGGTCTGGGCACAATCACCGCTACCTTTTGAACTAGCTTTTTTTTTTTTTTTTTTTTTTTTTTACAATATTGCTTTTTGTTTGTTTGTTTTATTGGATGTTACTATAGGTCCCCCCTTTTGGTTAAAATGAACCTCAAAAAAGAATGCTATCATAGACTGCAATAAACCCATGCAAGTAAGATACATGTGGTCCTCCAACACCATCATTCCAGAGAGCTTCTGTTGCCCAGCCACATTAATTCTTTATGTTTTATAGTCAATTCAGATATCACATCAAAAGCAAGCAAAATTAGTGCACTCAATACACAGCTAGTCAGCCGCATAGCACAGGGAGATCAGCTAGGTGGTTTGTGACCACCTAGAGGGGTGGGATAGGGAGGGTGGGAGGGAGGGAGACGCAAGAGGGAAGAGATATGGGAACATATGTGTATGTATAACTGATTCACTTTGTTATAAAGCAGAAACTGACACACCATTGTAAAGCAATTATACTCCAATAAAGATGTAAAATAAAAAATATATATATATATACAGTTAGTCACAATTCCTACTGTGACTTCTTGAGATGTAGCTGAATTAAAAAAAATACTTTCCTAGGCATGAAAAATACATGACCTAAAATATAGGTAACATAGCATGGAAATTCTTTCAATAAGTAACAGAAGTCTGAATGAAAACAAAAGATTAATCCATTGTGGTTAACACTGATTTGGTTGATTATAATCTGGTACTTTTTTGATGTATCATAGCCAAGAAGATTATATTTTGATTCAGGATCAAAAAAATTACTTGTGATAGTTTTTCATATTTATTTACTGTAGAACTGAGTTTGATAGTGACTGTAGAAATCTGTTCTAAGGAAATATTAGAAAGTTAGGCAGGGACTCTCACCTATATAGAACCTATGAATTTTGTTAGGTACCTAGTCAGACATGAGTGGGTCCCGCCCCATCCTAGATGGGGGTGAGGTGCCGTGGCGTTCCTCATGCTCTCTCCTCCCCAACCTGGACCCTGGTAATCAGAACACACCCAGAGACGCTCCCTTTCTGTGGTCAAGGACCACTAAGTTTCCAGTCCTATCTCAACCAAACAAGATAAAACCCGCCAGCACAGTTTGGTGCAGGCACACCAAGACCTACAACGTGACTCAACGTAACCTGGGGTTCATCATGCCATGTTTGTAATAAATTACCATTACGGCTTTTGCCCCACTCCCCGCCACGGGTTTCGCTTGGGTGCTTGTGCTTAAGCGCCTGCACACAAGGAGAAAAGTTATACAACCTAAAGCCGTCAATCAGCTTATCAGTCAAATGACGCAGGACACAGGGAGGGACTATCAACCGCTTTGAAAAACCAACTCTACCTTCGTTGCAGGGCTGCTTCTGGTTTCCAGACAGCCCGCTCCTCTTCCCCCACCCAAGCCCACACACACTTTTGCTTTGCTTAATAAAACTCTTGCTACTTAAAACTGCTCTATATTTCTCATTTGAATTCTTTCCTTTGGGGCACAAGGACTGAGGAAATCGCTGTTTTGCCAGTGACAATTTCACTCATAATTGTCCTCTTTAGATTTAGCATCAAGATATTTTCTGTCCTCTCAATATCGTCCCTGGGACTTGACTTTTCTTCCCCGAGTCTCTCTCTTACTTCTCATCGGAATACTCTTTCCATCATACCGTTAAGAACATGTACATCTTCCATCTTTTCACAGAAAGTTTTTCTTAGCTCGTGGCATAACTGAGTCCTGGCTCTCATTCACAGTTTCTATCTTTTAGGCAATCTTTAAATTCTTCCATCCTCCCTTTATCTCAGGGCCCAGATGTCATGTGAATATTCACTTGTCTCCTCATTGCCTATTTCAGGTCATCATTTTGGCACCAATGTGCCCTTATGCCTCATTTTAAATTTCATAGCAACCACCTTAACTTGTATTTCTGTTCGTGACTTCTTATACCGATACCTTAGCCAAGTTTCTCAATTCACAGAGTATATTGGTAAGTGGGAATATTAGCAGGTTGGCGTGCGTTGTCTCAAATGACTTCAACCGAGGAGGTCAACGGAAGACCCAGACCTATCTCGGTCCTTGCGATAGCAAGCAAAGAAGTGCTGACTACCACTTTGGGCTTAAGTGCAAAGCAAAGTTTATTTAAAGCATAGTTACACTCTCAGAGGGAGAGTGGGCTGTTTCTGCAAAATAAAACCAGCCCTCCTGTATGGTCTTAAGGGTGTTTATAAGGAGTGTTCTGTGAGGAGACGGGGTGCAATCATGGGTGAAAGACAGGGGATCATTATTTGATTGACAGTCCTGAGCTATGTAACAAGTTCGTTACTGTGCATGCCCTTACCCTTGATTCGCTAAGAAGGGCCCACTCGGGGTGGGTGGGGGGCAAACCACATGTAGAATTTATTATAATAATGGTATAATGAGTTCAGGTTTACTATAGGTTATACACCTGTCTGGTCTGGGCATGCGCAGCCCCGGGGACGTTCCCTCGTGTTACTGTGCTCCCTCTTTATCAGGATAAATTGCCCACCAAACGACCCTAGTTTCACCTGTCCTGGGTGGAGTCAGGGGAGGGGTCCCCAGATGGTTGGGGTGTGACTTGATTATTCCCCTCTTGTCTTTTTTGCCATTGTCACCTCCTTGCTGCTAATGTCTGACTACCTACCTAATAGGAAAAGTTACACTTTCCACTTTTAGCCTTCATTCTGAAATTAAGACACGTTTCTGAACAACTCAAACAATGCCCTAGTTAGAAAGCTTCCCCTCCTATTGTATGAAAATAAGCTTCACCTCCTCTCTTCCTCAGCTATCAGCTTTCAAGTCCAAAATGGACTTGAAGTGGACCTGAAATCGACAAAATGGAATTTTCAAGTACAAAAATCTTAAAACTCTAATCTTTATGCAGAGCTTCTCATTCTTCCCTCTGCCTTACTTCCTTAATCCTAGCACACAGGCTTCCTACCCCTTCAATGTGATCTTTATCACCCCCTTTCTACCAGTTTCAGAAAAGAAATAAATGTGCTTTTATCCTTCTCAGATCTGGACCTGCATATCAGCTCTGTCTTAATTACTTTGTGACCCCAGGCAAGATATTTAGGTTCTTAAATTTTCAGTCTTCTTATTTGTAAAATGGGGTTATTAAACCTCCATCAAATTAAATAAAATAATACACATGAATGCTTAGCAAATTTCCCAGCATTTCAAGTATTCTAAAATGCGGTGACTATTTTGTTATTTATTTTATTTGTTTAAAGAAGCAATCAGACACGCTTGCAAAAATTTATGTCCCAGGATTGTAGTGAGGTGAACGAAGGCAAATACCATAAAGTCACACAGTTCAAGGGGAATTTTCTTGAAATCTCAAGTTAGCATTCCAGATCTTTATTAAATTCAGATTCAAGCTTCTGAGAAGAAGGCACAATTTGGTCCTCTAGGAAATTAAGTTCATTCAGGAAGAGGGAGCCCTCTCTCCTGTTCACTCCATTAAAAGGCAACTTGATATTCTGGGGCCAGTCACCCTACAATACTTCTTATTGCTCTGCAAGAGGATATTTTGTGAATACTGTTTAATAAGGGTAACATCAGAATCAATCTCTAATTGGGTAATAGTTTAAATAAGTTAAGTTATATCCATTTGGTGGAAAACTATAAAACCATTAAACATGTTTCTTACTGAGAATTTAAATTTTGACAAGGAAAATAATTTGGAATTGTATCTTTTAAAATAGCTTATAAAATATGATAGATATGGGAATATGGTATACATTTAAATTTTACAGAAATCATAATGAATTTGCTTCTAAATAAGGAACAAAACATTAAAAATATAGGATTAAACTCGACAGGAAAAAACAGTGAGAATAATAAAAATTAATATTATATAAAATATGTGTACCAATTGAGATACAGAGTCTTTTTAAAGAGAATCTAAGTACCTATGACTAGTATCTCAAATTCAAGGAATTCTAAAGTGAAGTTTATGCATGGTAGAAAAACTAAAACTTAGGTGGAAAAAGTACAAATATAAAAGTAAGTAGTCTATTTAAAATCATTGTCAGTCCTACTGAATTATAAGGCTTCGTGGAATTTTTTCATTTGCATGTACATTATTCTATTTCTGTTTTTAAGCCAATCTCAAGAGCCAACTCTGCTGAGAAAACCACACACACCAAAACCAAGCATCAGCAGGAGTAGCAGCATCCACAACAATGAAAGCAGGAAAGAAAAAGCCATAAACATTAATTCAGTTCACTAGAAGCCCCATTATCATCCCTGTAATCTTCCAAGTTGGATCACTCTGTGGTAGCTTCAGATTTACTGTTAGAATCTTCTGCGTCTAAATTGAAGAAATCAGCTGCTATCATCTTCTGAGCAGGGAAATTTATTCTGTGTAATTTAATGTAAAAGAGGCTTTTATACTTGTGACCATTATGCCCTTCCACATTAGAGCAATAGCAAGACAGTGAAAAGCCAAAGGAAGCTTTACAAGCCAGACTGCTTTATTGATGCTACAAAGAAATAAAGAAACTTGCAACCCAGGACACTGCATGCTGATGATATTTCCAAAGCACTTTTCCCTAGTTTGTACATTGCTCCAAAATTGGATTTTTATACAATGAATTCAGACTAATGTTTATGGTGATAAGGGTCGACTATAATGGTGGATTAAAGAGTCTCTTAAAGAGACTTGTTTGTACTTTGAGTTTGACCTTGGGTGATGTGGACTCAAATAATCTACTCTTCATAAAGAAGGCTCAGAGTACTTATAACCTTCACAGCAAAGCCTAATAGGTAAGAACCAGTATCCCTTTATGCCTTACCTGCCATTCATCATGTTGAGTGGGACCTAAGGATCTACAGATGTTGGGTTTCATCAAAATTAAGACAAAATCAACATCTATAACATGGCCTCTAAAATCTTGTAGGATCTGGGCTCTGCCTAGTTCAAGAGCGACTTCTTATGCTTTTCACCCTCTTCCCTTTTAATGGAAACATGCCCACAGGAGCTCCACCACAGTTCTTCAAATTCGTCAGACTTTTCTTCTGACTTAAGGATCTTTCTTCTTCATCTTATCTGTGATTTACATTCTGACACAAGGAAGTCTCTGCTACCCTCCATTCCTCATTTACTAGTTATTATAGCATCTTGTACTTTTCCTTTGTAGCACTTTTCACAGTTATATTTATTTAATTATCCGATTAATGCTTAATACCGTTGATCTCTGTCCCAACCCACTGACATGCAGGTTTCATGAAATTAGAGGCTATATGCCTCTACAGTTCTTTACACTTTTCCCAGTGACTAGACAATAGCTCCCCAAAGGCACTCAGTATACACTGGTTGATAAATTTGGGGATGCCACTGCCAAGTCCCTTGCATATGCCAACTAAGGAATTTGTGCATTAATCTGACAGGGTTATAGAAGCCAATATATGTGACCTCTGATGGACTATCAGTCCCCCATCATATTTCGGGAGAGACTAACATCTCTCTTTTATTTTGTCTTTTTTTGTCTGAGAAAGGAAAGACAAATGTTCTCCTGACTGAGTAAGCCCAGAAAATTTCTCTCTTCAGACTTCAGGTTGTCCTCATCTACCTGGGAGAAAAGGTGAGTGAATATCAGTCTGCCTGGTGTTGTCCTGCCATTTCTCCATGTGTTATCTCCATTCAGGCACTTTTACGGAACGGGTTCTTCCTAATAATCTCTCCTTCTTGAATAAGCTGAGGGTTCACCCTCCACCAAGGCAATGTAAACTGCAAGCCTATACACTTTCTAGCAGTACTCACATTTAGGCATACAGAAGACGTGCCAAAATTCTTCCTTTCATGTTCACTGTGGGGCCCAGGGTCATTCATATAAATGGACACTGATGAATAGCTCTGAGCTTAGGTTCCTAAAGATATATAACCAACTAGGGCTTCCCTGGTGGCACAGTGGTTGGGAGTCCACCTGCTGATGCAGGGGACACGGGTTTGTGCCCCGGCCCGGGAAGATCCCACATGCCGCAGAGCGGCTGGGCCTGTGAGCCATGGCCGCTGAGCCTGCGCGTCCGGAGCCTGTACTCCGCAATGGGAGAGGCCACAACAGTGAGAGGCCCGTGTACCGCAAAAAAAAAAAAAAAAAAAAAAAAGATATATAACCAACTATTTCTACTAATATTCTTGGCATCTATCAGAGTGGGAGGGAGCAGTGGCCTTACCAATATCTTTTCTTTTTAGTCTTGGAACAAAAACTTTTTTCTCACTCAAATTAAAAAGACATAAACAACAAAACTAACTAAGAAAATGGTATTCTAGGCATCGTAGGCATACTACAATGAAGCTAATAAATTATAAAAGTTGTTATGACTTGCTGTGTTCTGTGGTGACTCAATAGCAGAGTAATGACATAAAAAATGATCCATTAATCTCAGATATTTAGCTAATATATTTGCTACACTATGCAATATATATCCTTCAATTAAAAAGGGCATATATTTTATAATTTAAAGGACAAAATAGCTGAGTTCAAGGCCAATAATGTCAGAAGGACTCCAGAATTTTAAATTTCAAAAGTGCAATTTGGTTATTTCATGTACCATAAATCAATGTCCTGTGTAATCAAAGAAGGAAAAATGAAAGTCTGTCTAAATTAATAACGGTTGAGCAGCCCATGTATATTAATCTAATCTAACAGATTTTATTACTCTGCAGAAATTTTCTCAAGGCTTAATATCTCTTATATAAAAGAGAAAGGATGATTGGGAATGATTAAAAAATATAATTGAAGAAAATATTCATTTCAACTATAAATGAAAACTGGTAATGAATGACCATGAGTTCTGTCATTGCTCAGTAATCATATTTAACAGAGAAATACAGTTCAGATTAAAATATGTTGAAATGGAGTTGGAGAGAAATTAAAAGAAAAAAACACCTAGGTATTTTAATTTCTAATTAGGTGCCTTGAAGCAGTGAGCGATTTCACTAAGACTAAATTGTCCTTGCTACTTAAAGCCTTATAGCCAGATGATATTGTCTAACAACGCTAACACTTTTACCATTGAACTACGCAGGTTTTTGTATGTTTTAAAGTATTTGACTAAAGCTTTAAAGTACAGTGATATAACCAGTCATTATAAAAAGACATATATCTATAAAGAAAAATACCAAAATATGGTTCTGCGTATATAAATGAAGATATATATGTGGTGTACATTTAAAACCTATAAATAAATACAATAAAGCAGAATAAAATACAATTAAAATAGGTAATAAAAATTAGCCAAGGGAAAAATGTTCACATAAAGGAACATAAATTTGACCTATGATTAAACCACATAATATGTACATCAGTTGTTAGAAGAGGACATCAAAATGGATTTAATTTCTTAGCCAATAAGAAAAGGAAAATCACATCACATGATTCAAAAATGTGTCAAAAATTATATCAGATATTTAGAAAAAGTAATAATATATATGATACTTAGTACAGAAAAGTTCCTCCTATGGGTTATCACAGGTCATTGTCAAACAATGAACAATACCTGCAGTGAATATGACACACTTGAATTAATTAAATACTTATTAATTATTCTGTGCTAGGCAACCTACAGGGTGGTAGGTATTTTAAAAAGTGAGCAAAACAAAAAATTCTTCACTCACTAGATTTTTATTCCAACTAGGAATGTCGTAAAACAAATTTCAGCTCACTTTAGAAAAGTACTGTGTTGGGGAAGCACCTGTTTACTACTGGAGCACACCGTTAGTCTGATGAATTTCAGAGTCTTTTGCTTATAAAGGTATAAATGTACCTGGTTTAGGTCAAAGGCATCATACCAGAGCACATTTCAACAGAAGCAAGCCTTTCCTGGTACAAAAAGAACGTGGTGTCTGTGCATACTTTTCTAATGCTCTATTTTAACCAATGCATGTCAGTCATGAAACTGATGGTTGGCATAACCTTCAGCCAGTCATTTATGTTTTAGTCAGGATAGGCCAGGTTACGATGTAGTAACAAATAGTCGCCACAATTACAGCTTAGAACAATAATGATTCATTTACACACACTACATACCAGGCATGCTCAGTGTGATATACTCTACCACCTGGATGATTACCATGGCAGAAAGAAGGGAACACAGCATATCATATATTGGCTCTTAAATGCTGTTGTCTTGACAGAATGCATGTCACACAATTCTCTGACTAAAGCAAGTAACGTGACTATAACTAACTTCAAGGGAATGGACAAAATCAGTCCTATCCTGAAGAAGAAAACCAAAAATGTTGGCAAACAATACTAATGATGACCATACCCCATAAGTTATGTCTACAAGGTCTAGAAGATGTTGAGAACAGCTGTGAGTGAGATTCTATTTCCCAAGAAGACTTGTAAACAACTAGGGACTAGGACTAAAATCTTCCTGTAAAAACTGAAGGAGAAACGGAGTCACGGGAGAGGAAAAAGTGTCCATGAGGCCTGATATTTCCTTCATAAATTTGAGGATAACAATAATAGAATAATAAAGGCCTCAAAGTTCTAAGCCATATTGTATGGCTACAATACTTTCAGTCTGTTTTGTTTTGTTTTTTACATAAGTGATAATAAAAGTCCATCTTATCTATAAAAAGTGTTGAATAGATAAGTCTCAATAAAGCATAGTGATGGAACTCCCGGAATGGTTGTGAAAATGAACTAGTTACAAAATCTATGCTAAGATAACTAAATGAGGACCTCATTGGATGGGTTTATTAGATATAGTTCATTTAAAAGTTGTGGGATGTATACCCCAAATGATTGATTTTAATTTGAGAATACGTTTAAAATCCTTCTTTCTGGCAATAGTTAGATAGCATGAACAGAAACACCTCAATAATCAACACAAATGAGATTCACCTAATAAGTCAATAAATAACACATCTGGCACTCTATTCACAAATCCAAGCATGTATGTACGCACAAGCATTAAACACACACACACACCGACACACACACACACACACACACACACACACACACACCCCACCCTTAATTCAAGAGAATGCACTTGACAGACACGAAGATGTTGGTTAAAACAGATTTAACATTTGTAAGTAGAATGACAGCTTGATCAGAAATAGAGATTTCAGAGAATAATCTCAATATTCCAGATTTACCTTCCACGAAAGAGCATAAAGGCATATTTTCGTTGAGCACCTGCTAGATAACCAAATACTAGTTAACTGTACTTTATATGGGGTATGATTCTCACTTTTGATTAACCTGATAATTACTCAAGATGATGAAGAACATCTTCATCCAAGTTGAAGATGAGATGAAAGTGAGATGTAGATAAGGTCCAAGCTAAGATTACATTCATAGTCTAATTTTAAAGCCTCTATTTATTCCACTATACCTAGGTTAAAACTTGGCATATTCTCTCATTCTGGGAACAAGTATTAGTAAATTCATTAATTAAGGTCATGTTGACACTTCTATTTTCAACTAAAACATCTGTTAATTTATACAGAGGTCTCCTTGGTTTAAACCAACTTGTCATCACTGCCTCTCAATGAGGGATAATGTGTCTGGGTTTTACCAGTACTCTAAGTGTGAACAGGTAAGATTAACAGTTCTTGCCAATGGGCACCCTCTGTCCATATTTTTACATAATAATAGTTATCAAGAAGGCACAGGGCCTTAAGATAATAAGTGATCATTCCTCACAACAGATCTATAAATAAGATCAGGATTAACGAATTTGCTGGCAGCTATTGGTTTTAATTAGCCCACGTTCAACTGCAGCAGAATCATAACTGTCCAAAAGATGTGGATTGTGCTAATACAGATACCAAACAGCCACTTCTGTCAATTTAATAAAGCAATTGGTTAGATCCTAATTTTAAAGCCAGCAGTTCAAGCAACTTGGCAAAAAAAAAAAAAAAAAAAATCCCCGAAAAAACAACCATTAAATCTTTCGTATTCTTTTCTCTTTACCTCTCTGTGGTTTATATCTTGAATCAAATCTCTTACCCTACCTACCTGCCTTTTTAACTGCTTTCAATACTATCTCATTTATCTTGTCCCTTTACTTTTATGCATGTCTTTCTCTTGTGTGTTTACTTACAGACTTGCCTGGATTTCCTTATAATCTTTCTTATCCTGGACAATCGCAATCAATTCTCAGCATGCTTTCTCATCTTGGCTGTCACCTCCTCCATGAAGCCCTCTCTTGATCTCACACTGGCTTCTAGCTTCTGATAATATTCCTAAATACCATTTGAGAAATCTTCTCTTGCTAAGCTGGAATAGTATAACTGCTCATTATTTTCCTAACTGGACTCTGAACCTCTTGAGAAATTAATGGAACTTGCAAGGAAAGTATGTTTAATAGCCCACTCTTAATGAAGTATTAGCAGTCTGGCTATCAGATTACAAGTCTTTATATCCTTCAGCAATTATCTGCTCTTTAAGTGAGAGATATAATATCTGCACCAAAAAAAAAAAGAAAAGAAAACTTTCCTCTGCCTCTTGTGTGCTGTTTTATACAGTCAATTTGTGCTGACTCCACTCATCCATATTCAACTCTCTTCATTCCTCAAACTTCCCTCCCTAGTCTGAAGAATTAAACACCCAGAAATTTAGCAAGAATTTCAGGAAAGGTTCCTGGAGAAGTACATTGTCCCCTTGGAGATGGTGTCCCCAAAATCACTAACTAAGTGGCTACAGACTGTGCGTTCTGAGGATTGGCATTTTTAAACAAAAGAACAGATGTAAGTCCCTAAATATCAACAAAGTCTGGGTAGGAGGTGAGTATAATTTAGACCAGCAGAACCTCACCAGATGAAAACCTTTCAACGATGAACAATGGGCTATGAGAGGCATGTTAAAAGAATCTTTTACTCATTTCTAAACTTGAGAAAAAGTTATGTTTGGAAACCTTGTTTGGGTTAAGGTGAGACATTCCAGAAGTTAATGGAGGAAGGATAGGGAAAGAATTTATTTATGTTTGGGCAGTAATTAGGCCCAGGTACTTGGAAAGGGTGATTGGAAGCAGACGATGAGGCATATCTTGACACTTCAGAGGTACTGAGATCAGGGTGTCTAAGTGTTCCTCAGACTCTATGCTTAGCCCCTCCAACATACAGCCAGCACTATCTAAAATGGGATCCCAACATACTCTCTTGGATTGTTTGTCCTTATCCTTATTATGGTCTTCATGCTGATGAGCTCCAATCCTCTTAAGTATTTTATCTCATTATTAATGCTGTTCTTATCAATGCTGCCAAAGCCTTGATGCTTAGTCCTTCCATTCCAGTTATAACCTTTCTTGATCACAGTTTGGATTTTCCAGTCTACTCTACTGCCTAAACAACAGAACGCAGAGGAATTCTCCTGGAAACTGAGGGACCCTGGTAATGAAGGCCATAGTTATGTTTCTTTGTTGTTGTCCTTGCTGTTTCTTTCTTTTGGTTGTTTTCCTCCTTTAACAGATTGAAATGTTATTGAAATGCAAATGTTAAGTAAATTGAAGTCCACACTTATTAAAACCTATTGACTCCCTACCAGTTTTAGAATTTATAGAAGGCATTAAAACAGAGATGAGGTAAGTTCATTTGTGACAGATCAGGGGTAATAATGTGTATGTTTCTGACATCAAATCTTTTCCTTTCACTATGCTACTCTCTTTCCCTATCTTTATCATACAAGATCATTAGAATTTGAATTTCAATGACACCTTCATCTAAAATATAATTGTTAACCCATATTTTTGTTCCAGTCAATTGTTACAATCCTCAAATTAGTCTTTGTTACATTTATTACTTAATATAATCAAGTCTTCTTTGGATTAGTGACGTATCTACCAATTGCTACATGCATTCCCCTATTTTCCTCTAGGTTTTTCTTCTTCCTTTAAATGTGAGTCTCTGAAAGGTAATTTTGTTGAATGTAGATATCTAAGCTGACAATTATTTTCTATCATCACTTTGCAGCTTTTATTCTGAATTCTTCCAGCCTCCACTGTTGCCATTGAAAAGTCATTTACCTTTGTGGGTCATAACTCATTTCTTTCTATTTTCCCTAGACCTTCTCTGTTCAGTTGCACTACTTGTGTCTAGATGTGTATCTATTGTTATAAATCTAACACACATCTCATTGTGCTTCTTCAATGTGAATGTACATGTATTTCTTTTATTATGATACATTATTAGCTTCTCCTCAAATCTAAATATCAAATCTAAATATTCTCTAGTGAAAATTCTGTTCAACCTATGTTGGAACTTCTCATTTAATTATCATATATACAGTAAGTCCCCTACATACGAATCTTCAAGTTGAGAACTTTCAAAGATGTGAACGTGTGTTTGCATGTCCAGTCACGTAAGTTAGTTCATGTGTCTGGTGTACACTGTCACGTGCGTGCACCCTCTACAAGTGGTTATGCTTTTGTGTACTTACTTTGTGTAGTTTACTAATGAAAACCTGATGGAACTCAAGACCCAGAGAAAGGATGAAAGACAAGAAGAAGAAGAAGTAACTGAAGAACCGAAGAGATTCATGACACAGGAAATGGCAAGGGGATTTTCTTTATTTAAGGAGGCACTGTTAGTTTTTGAGGCACAGGACCCAAACATAGAACGGTACGTGAAGGTTGTAGCAACTGTTGAGAATGAAATCCAGTGCTACCGTGTCAACTATGATGAGGAAAAAAGAGGTATTACCCAGACATCACTGGATAATGTTTTCAATAGGGTAGATAGAGTTGAATCCAGAAAGGAACCATAACCTATGCCATCAATGTCAGGCGTGAGTGAAATTGCAGCTTGCCCTCCGAACCTAATCTCAAGACACTGACGGGGCTACCAAAGCCTGAACTAAGTAGTGTATGATACAGACGGTAAAAATGCTGGGTTATCTTGCTCTTGTCCGGGGCACAAGGAGAGGTCCCTTTCAAACAGTCTTCTCTTTCAGAGGCTTCTTATAGAGGACAGATGAGCTCATAACAAAAGAAAGGACATTCACTTTATGTTTTAAAAAAGAGTCCTGAAGGCAATGAGGCTTGTTATCAAACTTGCATCAGAACGTACCCATTTCCATCATTTTCTGTCACCTTGCTACTAACCTCTCTCCTGGCTTCATTTACAGATCTAACTCTCCTATATTCTTTGCTTGATTTCTTCTGTAAACTATATCCTAAAACGTCATATTGGATTCTGGCTTCACTCCCTCTTAAATTGCAGACTGTTTTTCAAGTTTAATGGTTGTCACCTCAGCTACCAGAGTCCAGCCTAGTTTTATTTTTACTTTACAACACCTGGTCTACGTATTATTCTTTTCTTCCCGCTCACTTTTTCTTAGTCACCCTTCTTTATGTCCAACTAAGATTTTCATCTGTCCTTGAAATATTGTTGAACAGTTTCAAACATATTTGACCCTGAATAAATATATCTTTGGGAAATAATCTAAGGGTTTGATTACAAGCTACGAAGAACCTAAAACAGAAACAAATCAAACAAAAAACCCCATATAAAACATAAAACAAAACAAACAAAAAACATCTGTGCTGTGACACAAAGTAAACGTGGAAGAAGGGAAGAAACCAAATGTGATAGTTCATATGATTACTTTTAGGTGTCAGTCAACTTGAGTGGGCTAACGGACGCCCAGATATCTGATGAAACATGATTTCTGAGTGTCTGTGATGATGTTTCTGGAAGAGATTAGCATTTGAACGGTAGACTGAGTAAAAAAGATCTCCCTCACCAACAAGAGTGGTCTTCATCCAATCCCTTAAGGGCCTGGGTAAAACAAAAAGGTAGAGGAAGGGAGAATTTACTCTTTTCTGGACCCAGGACTTCCATATTCTCCTTTCTTTGTACATCAGTGTTCTTGGTTCTTAAGCCTTTGGATTCAGCCCTGAACCTACACCATCACCCTTTCTGGCCCTGATTTCTAGGTCTTTGGACTAGAACTCGGACACAATCAGCTCCCCTAGTTCCCAGGCCTTAGGACTGAATCACACCACGGGCCTTCCTGGTTTTCCAGCTTGCAGGTTACAGATCATAGGACTTCACATTAACCATTATGTGAACCATAATGGTTATTAACCATTGGCATTAACCATTGGCATTAACCATTAACCACTGGCATTAACCAATTCTTATAATAAATAAATAATATATATATGGAGATCTATTTAACTATATCTATAATATATCTATATATCTCATATTTGTGCTGTTTCTCTGGAGAACCCTGACCAATACACCAAACTTAATAGAATGATTGGGTTGGACAAGGTAGTATATCTAGACCTTTGCTTACACTGTCTTAGTTAATGTTCAGCAAAAGATGAACGAGTTAAGTATTATTTTTCTATTTTAAAGATGAGACAGCAGATACAAAAAGGTTAAATATTCTTGCCCAAGATTGTATAATTAGTAAATGATGGATCTGAATGTGAACTCAGGTTTTCTGTGACTTCATAGTTGTGCTTTTTGCATTGGACCATGCAATATTTATTTCATAAGAACACCTAAACTTATCATAGTTTCCTGGACAGTACATTTTGGACACAATCATTGAAGGATCATTTGGGCAAAAATGTAGTTATAGCAAGGAGAGGGGGGTGGAAAAAGAAATAGGTTCCAAATGGTATTAGACCATCTAACATGAAAATCATGGAAAGTCAAATGTCAACTTTTACTGTATAATATAATAACTCTTCTAAAAATATTTGACTTGAGTTTCTAAACTCATAGAGTTCCATATTATAATCATAGCCTATTATTTTAAAAAAAACAAAGCTTATTAAAACTACATATTCTATGATCAGAGAGATTTCAATAAAATAGGAATTTGGTGGATTAAAAAAATTTAACTATGTCAGAGAAAGTGCCCTTCTGCCTCTTTTAAGTAGACTACAGATATTATGGGTGTGTATTCTCACTAATTTCACTTTATCTGAAATATATATTTGAGTAGAGCAAACCATTAAAATCAAAGTCAGCAATGTGAAGTTCATTCAAAAGAAGAGTTCCCACTATAGAAAACTGAAGACTGGTGATAGTTACTTTCTCTATATGTATTTTTTTTTCACACTTACAAGCCAAGACTTACTTAACTAACGTTCTTTGTCCCTGAGGAAAAAACAGATGTGAATTTATATCTACAACTGGGAAATAGCTATTAAATAGTAACTATGACCCCTGTTTTATTGTCAAATACAATCATTTATTTTAAATAAGTTCTTCTTAGTTATTATAGTCAGTTATTATTCCTCTCAGCAAGAAGTCTTATGCTTATATTTCTAAAATATGAAATGTCAGATATTAGCTAATGTTACATTTTATGAAGAAAGGACCCAAAGCAGGCAATATTTTCATAAATTGAGTTTATCAATAAGGCAGACATCTTATTTAAGTTTACAAGTGATTATTATTTGCTATGAATTTGCAAAGTTTTATTCTAATGAATTACTGTACGAAAAACTATTAGCAAATGATTGGCCCTTGAAAGACTGATATTGAGTTCACGATGGCTCAGTAGGCTTTGTGTACACCACCCCCAGATCTGAGAAGAAAATGTTTTTTAAAAATTAATAAAGAAATTAAAAGGCAAAGACATATTAAGACATATCTGTATTATAATAAATCACCCTTTCCTGAGTTACCTTGGTGTATATTCATTACTTTAATCAGAATCTAATTAAACATAAATAGAGTTTGTAACAAATGGAGACTGGACGAAAGCAGCTACCATTTTTATACTCTCATATATATGTCATATTGAATGACCTAAAAAGAATTTGTCATTATAATATATCATGATTTTTAATCAAAATCTTTGAAAAAGACGTCTCCTTAGATAGTACATATGTCCCAATCTACAAGATGAAAAAGAAATACATTTTGCAAGTGGGAATGTAATGTTTATGAACATCTTCTTGATGTTTTTAATGCACGTGAATGCAGTAGGTATCCCAGGGTAAAAAAAAAAAACAAAAAACAAAAGGAACCCTATCTAATTTGAATAAGAACCTTTCTGCAGTGGAGGCAGAAATGTATTGTGTAATTCTGTTTAGGGCAGATAATTCTATTCATATCTGACTTTCACAGACTATGGACTTCTCAGAGGGAAATTCACCCAATGCAATTCCATTTTTAGGCATTAGGGAAGGTATGCTTTAATTCAAGAAGGTATAAAATGAATTACAGTGTTTTCAGAAGAAAAAAACAGAACTTGGTTTAACAACAGCCTTTGAATAACTAAAAATGCGTTCATAACACAATCCCTTTGATAATAACCCTATTTTGAAAACAGCAGTGTAAACTCTTATTTTCATCAAAATCACACTGGTCAGTTCTACACTGGGTATACTCTTGTTCCACTGACAATTCAAATAGAAAACTATATTTGTTGCTGAGATTAGCACGTATAAATGATGAGTTTCAGAGGGGAATTTTTCAGGTGGGTATACATAAAGACAATAGTATATGATAAAAGGGACTGTACAATTTTCCCTATTGCTACAGTGGATGCATTGATAAGTTTCATAATTTTCTCTTATAAAATCATAAAAAAGGAAACCACGGTAAAGACAATTGTTTGAAGACGTGTGTCAGAGAAATATAAGGTAGTCTAAGAATCCAGTTCTTTAGTGATCTGAATTAATACAGAGAATTAGTTTTGAATATCAGGAAAAAGAGGGATAGACTCCACATCCTTTAAGCAGACTTCCTTGATTGATACTATCTCAACTAAGCTTTCAATAAATATTGAGTAACCGTGCATTCAAAATTTTTGTCTCTGAAATATGACTATATTCTGCCTTTTCAAAATTTTATTTTTATTTTACTTTATTTTTTTAACATCTTTATTGGAGTATAATTGCTTTACATTATTGTGTTAGTTTCTGCTGTATAACAAAATGGATCAGCTATACATATACATATATCCCCATATCCCCTCCCTCTTGCATCTCCCTCCCACCTTCCCTATCCCCACCCTCTAGGTGGACACAAAGCACCCAGCTGATCTCCCTGTGCTATGCGGCTGCTTCCCCACCAGCTATCTGTTTTACATTTGGTGGTATATATATGTCAATGCTACTCTCTCACTTCGTCCCAGCTTACCCTAAAAAAGCCATACATCCTAATAAGCAAATGCACTGTAGGTAAAGTTGGAATCTTTTTTTGAAAGCAGAAGAGCCTAATGAGGAGTTTTAACCAATTACAATGCCATTCCACCTCTCTCTGAGTTGTGCCTGGAGGGAACAGGATTCTCTTCTGATGATTGTTTTGGATCTGCTTCGAGCACAGATAAATGCATAATCAACACACTAAAATTCTGTGCTATATAGAATGGCTGACCGAGTTAAAGTTTGGGGAAAAAAATGAGGCAAATATAATTATACACATACTTTGACTAGATTAAAATTTTAATAAAGTACTCATAGCATTGCACAGCTCTGGTATGTTGCTTCCAGCTGTACTGTAAGGTATATATTATTTATTAAGAGGAAAATCATGTTATTAGGTGAGGTATCATGTTTTTAAAAAATCATTACTTTAAATATCATTCAATAACAGAGGGAGGTGGTAAGTCTACCAAAAATCACAACACCAACTTTGGAATGGTTTAGCTTTAGTTCTTCTTTGAGGCTTTAATTACTTTGTATAATCTGTTGACTATTCAGATTATAAAAATATGTAATATGCATATAAATAGGATGTTTTCCAAACGAAAAGGGAAGAAGGAACACATCTTCTTTTTAAAATGTAGTATCATGTCATTCAGAAAAACAGAATTTAAAAGAAGATTCCTGCAGCAGTCATTACCCATGACCTACCCACATTTCTTCTGCATTCACCTCTACCCTACAAAGGCCACTTACTGTGAGTGTCTAAAACTCTCTGCTTGAAGGCTTTTTGCCACCAGCTCATAGGAGGCCTAATAGCGGGCAAGCCAGAAATGCCAGGAAAACAATGTATCTGGAAGTAGTGCTTGATAACGATATTCTTGAACAAGATATATGCACAGCAGAAAGTGAAGAAAAAAGCAAAGTAGCAATTAGTATTAGCCAGTGTACTGTATTGAATAGTGTTCCCTCCAAATCCATGTCTACCTGGAACCTCAGAATATGACCTTCTTTGGGAAGAAGTTTCTTTGCAGATGTAATTAGTTAAAATGAGGTCATGCTAGATTAGGATGGGCCCTAAATCCAATGACTGGTGGCTTTGTAAAAAGACACACACCTGAAGACACGCAGTAAAAAAAAGCCATGAAACAAGGGAGGCAAAGATTGGAGTAATGAAGCTACAGCCAAGGAACACCAAGGATTCCAAGGAGCCACCGGAAGTGAGGAAGTTAGAAAGAGCCAAGGTAGGATTCTTGCTTACAGCCTTTAAGGGGAGCATGAGCCTGCCAATACCTTGATTTTGGACTTGTAGCCTCCAGAACTGAGAAAATAAATTTCTTTGCTTTTAAGCCACTCAGTTTGTGATACTTTTCTTTATGGCAGCCCTAGGATACAAAAATACCAGGTAAACCCAGAGAAGTATGAATGAAGTCTGTAGCCTCAGATTGTAATCTAAAGAGCCTTCTTGTTTTGTCACCCTCATGAACACACCTACCCACATTCCCTTCCCTGCCCGAATCTGAATCTTAATACCTTCCATAGCCCAGAAATCTACTTGGAAGGAAGAGCTAAAGAAAAAAAGCAGACTCTAGGAAAAAAGTGGCCTGGACTGGCCTAAGAAGCAGATTCTGGGTCTGTTTATTTGAGTATAAGAAAAGAGAAGAAACCACCGCCAGGTGAAAGAAGTTAACAGTATGCTGCCCACAAGCATGTAGACCCCAGACCGGGTGGATCCAAAGGTTGATGGTGCTGATTCCCAATTATCTCACCACCAACCTATCAGAAGAATGTCCACAAGCTGATCATGCCCTCCTCTTTGAACCATTACGATAAAACTCCTCACTATCCCCTCCAGGTCAGGACATACAGTTTTGAGGGCATTAGGCCGCTATAAAGCTATTCTTTCCACTTCACCCAAAACTGTCTCTGAAATTCAATTCAGTACCAGTGCACAGGGGCCAAATTTCTGCATCACCTTGTACACAAGCTATCTCTCTTAATAAAAGGCTTTGATTGCCTAAGAGTTTTATGGAAGCGATATTCATTTCCACGATATTGTTGCCCAAGAATCTAGAAAGGGCCTGGTAACATAACCAGACTGAATACCCCAAGGGGAGAAACTAGGAATATTAGGACCATCCCAACCTTGCTTCCATTTGACCATGTTCACTATTTTCCATAGTGCCTACCTTTCCCCAAATGATAGCCTTTTGAGGAGAACATCTATTATGTTGTTCCTAAATTCTTTAAAACTTGGTTATGACAATGCATTATTTAACTGAATTTTAAAACGCATTGCCAAAAAATCACCCCTATTTAGCTCCCATAACAAATTATGCCCAAATACTGTTAATGTGATCCAAACTCATCATAGACTTTTAATTGATTTTGTGAAAGGCAAAATGTCCCAGACAATTTAGGAAACAATTTTATTCCGGCTCCTGAAATAGGAAGAATGCTTATTAAAGAGGAATGTATGAAAAACTGGGACAAAACCTGGGATTTTATAGAGGCAAGTAAACAAAGGAGTCATGAAGAAAGGAGGACAGTTAGTCTCAAGTAGAAACACAGCCCAGAGAACAAAATCACCCATATCCAAATCTCCAAACTAAAAAATAATAACTATGATATTCTGTTATTATCAAATTGACCTCTTACCCCAAAACAGAAATACGAAGTCCTCAGATACGATTTCCTTTCACATTTTGTAAGCAGATAGAGTAGGGGGCTCCCCAAAGAAAGAGAACCAGGCATGGCTTTCTCGACAGAAGAGAAGCCATTTTTTGGCCTAAGCCATTTTAAGATCTAAGCCTGGCCACAATGCTTGCCATAAAACAGGTCTCAGTAATAATCTTAAGGAAACAAAAGAACAAACTGTTATCAAGCAAGAGAAGTAACAATAGCAAAGATAACAAATCAGTTGTAAGAACTCCTAGTTCTGTTTCAATGGTAAGGACTAGCCTGAAACACTTTCTTGAGCTGTTGTGCAGAATTTAAACTCCCCCTGCCCTCCACCCTGGGCACTCAGCCAGGAGATCAACTGGAACTTAAGAGATGATGATGTTGACCTTTTCCGACCCCTGTGACTTCAATCAATTAAAGCTTAGACTCTGCCCAGCCCCTTCATGAATATGCACATACCCTTAACTTCAAACTTCCCCAGTTTTGCCCTTGGGGAGACACTGCTTTGGAAGAGATCCCTGGTGTCTTCCATACTTGCAGCAAGTAATAAATACTTCCCTCTTCCAAACTTTGGCTTGGTTATGTCTTCTGGCTCGACACCCACCAAGAGGCAAACCCAGTTTTGGGGTAGCACTTCCTCTCAAGATACCGGGAAAACATAAAGCCAATAAAAATCTTCTCAAAATGAGAAATTAAAACCCAAATATTCCCCTCTCTAAAACTGAATCCCTTCTTTCCTGGTGTAATTTTGAAAGCAACTGACAATGCTGAACTTTATCTAAGCCCTGAGTTCCCAGAAAGTAGCAAAGGTTAAGAAATCTACCCCTACCTCTGCATACATTTTTGTGTTCCAAGAAATAGCTAACTATAATAGACCACTCTGCCCTTGTATATCCCCAAATAAACCTCCCACCCTTCTAATGGAGATCCTCTGTCCACCTTTCCTAATGACTCTCTCATTTACCTGCCTCTATAAAAACCTCAGATTTTCTCTCTCTTCTTTGACACATTGCTAATGAATGAACACAACCTTATGGCAATAGCCTGAATAAAAGCATCTTCTTAATTATTGGGGAGATATATATGAACATAAATGTATGTATGTGCATGTGTAATGAACAAGTTCAGAGACGGTCATGGCTACTACTAAATTGAGAAATCTGCCAAAATACCATATAAATTTCAATCCAAGACAAATTAAAGGCCCATTTCTCTTTTTAAAGATATGTACATTTGAAGTTAAGAATCAAATAACAATGGGTAAAATAAGTAATTGCACCTTTATTCATTTCTTCTGATTTATTTAGAATTGAACATCAGTCATTTGTTGCCCAAAGTTAGAAATTAACTACTTTAGCTTCCAGTCAACAAATTTATCTTCTGCACTTATTATATCCCAAGCATCTGATTACTGAACATTATAGCTGACATATTAATTAGGGGAACATGCAGAGAAATACAGCATCTTCCCTGTTCCAAAATTATATCTTGTTCTAGTCATCACAGAGCTGTGAAATAAGTCATTCAGGCTGCAAGTATTCTACCCAAATATTAATATTCTTGTTTCTTTGTGAAAATTATTTAATTTGGTTTTTTTTTCCAAGAAAAAATAAATAACAAAGTGAAAAACCTTCCCTAATAGGTGGAAAAAAGCTGTAGTTCTTGGAATGACAATTTAATTTTTCAAAAATGACCTCTGGGATTATATATCATTGCTTCCCAATTTTTTTCTTTTTTCTCTCATCCTTAACACATACAAATTAGAGAATGAGTAAAAATACAAATGAACAAAATAAATCCTCTGAAACACTATAAGCAAAAATATTAGAATCTTTGCTTGTTTCTTGATTTTTGTTCAAGTCAACATGGAAGCAGGGAAGGGAAAATGAAGTATAGGCCAGAATGAAAAGTCTAGCAAGTCAAATAATATTACTTCACAACAGATATAAAAGAAGATTAAGGGTCAGGGTTCATGGAGCAAATAGTGTTCAGGTGGAAAGAAGAACCCTGAATCTAGATGACCAGTCAGGTCTGGAAGTTGCACGTCACTACTAGAAACACAACAGTGAAAAAAATATGAGAATGCATTATTTTCAACTGTGGAAAGAACTGTTTATGTTTTTGTGTCTTTTATGGAACCTGCTGGTGATGGGGAGGTATTCCAGTGCTACAGTGTAACAGAAAGACGTAAGAGGCGGAGGTGGAAATACTGGTGACATCATCAACATCATACTGTCACTACTATCATTTATAACTTTATACCAGGGACACTGTGATAAGTTCTTCAATTCTTTCAACTATTCACTTACGATATTATTCAATTAGTATATACTATTATCTTCTTTTGATAGTTAAGGAAATAGGTTCAATAACTTGTCATAGCTCATATAACTAATAAACAGCAGAACCAGGATGAATTTAAGTCTGAATTCAAAAGCTCAGTTCTTCAACTTTGCTATATTATCCTCACTTACCTGACATTTTTAGAAGTATGGTCCAGAAATATCTGCAGGCATATATATATATATATAACCTATTCCTCCATCAGGTCAAATTATCAAGGTTCTACCTCCATAACCATGGCCCGTAAAAAGCATAGGTTCAGCCTAAGGATTCACACCTGTAAAGGTCCACTAATGTGCACTGGGCTTTGCAAGAAATTCTCTATATTTTGCAAAGCCTCAAAGTACACTTTTATCCAACTCAAAGTTTCATAGACTAAAATGCCAAATTTTATATTCAGTGGCAGTTTGATTAACACATATAACAATACTGTTGCACTCATGGTGATCAAAAATAATAATGGGACTTGCTAATACTTCTTGTGTCTTTATTTTTATATTTCTTTGATTAATAAAAGTTGGAAGCAATCTTGCCTTAATCTTTTCATTGTTTTAGATGTGAAACATCTATCTTCCACCATAACCAAGCTTACAGAAGAAAACTCCAGAAAATTTGATCTCTAGAGAAATAATAGATATCTCATTTTTAACTAATTCATTAATTCTTTCCACAAAAATGTATTGAGTTCCATCCATATGCTACGCACTGGTCTAATCTCTGACAACAAAACAGTGGAGACAAAATCTGTGCTTTCATGGAGCTTGTGATAAACAAATACAAAACACTGTATATAATGTAAAGTAGGCTTAAGTGCTATGAGGAAAAAATAAGCAGGACAAGTGCTAGAGAGGAACACAGATTGTGAAGGATTCTGTGAAGAGCGTTATTTGAACAGAGCGGTATTTGAAAGAAAGTGGCAAGCAGAGGGATTGGCGACTACAAAGTAACCGAGGCAAGAATATTTTTCGCTTTCCAGAGTAAAAGAAACAGGCCACTGAAAAAGGTGACTAATAAAAGAGATGAAGGGAGAGAGAGAGCAGAGACATTCATGTTGGGCCTTGTGTGATGACAGAAACCCAAGGAAAAATCTTAAGCAGAGGAATGACGTGATCAGTTTTACATGTTAAAGAATCGCTACATCTTCCGTGCTGAGCACCAAGTGTAGAAGCAGGAAGGCCACTGCAAAGCTACTGCAGTAGTTTAGTTAAAGAGATGATGGTGGTTGGATATCCTTCACAAATGATAACTGTCACTGTGTGAGAAGGGTGCAAATTTATAATGCATTTCAACGATATAACCTATAGGACTTGCTGAGGGATGGGATATGATGTATGAGAGGAAGAGTAGTGAAGGATAATGCCAAGGTTTTTGATTGGAGCAACTGAAGAGGAGGAGCAGCTATTGAAAAGTTTGGAGACCACAAACTAACAATGTTGCTCTTTTTTTTTTTTTTTGCGGTACGCGGGCCTCTCACTGCTGTGGCCTCTCCCATTGTGAAGCACAGGCTCCGTTCGCGCAGGCTCAGCGGCCATGGCTCACGGGCCCAGCCACTCCGCGGCATGTGGGATCTTCCCGGACCAAGGCACGAACCCGTGTCCCCTGCATCGGCAGGCGGACTCTCAACCACTGTGCCACCAGGGAAGCCCCAATGTTGCTCTTTTGATATGCCTCAAGAGTAAAGAACTCTTTAGAGAGATAATGTTGTTGGGTAATGTTATCAAGCCGTGAAGCAAGGAAGGGTAGAAATATATGTAATAATAATAATAGTGATATAATATTTGTTGACTACTTAAAATGAGTTAGTTCCTATGCTAACTTATTTATATACATTATATCACAATTAATTAAAATTAATAATGATCTACATGTACACAGGCCTTCATTATTGATTCATAGGTTGCACATATATTATTACACTATTTGACTCTCATCACAATTTGTAACGTAGCCACTTATTATTATCCCTATTTTCCAAATGACTCAACAAGACTCAAGACTCAAGGAGAGTGATTCACATCATGAAGATAACAAATAACAGATCCTCTAATTTCTAGACTAGCCCATTTTCATTATACCATAATGCTCCATGTATATGGGCAGCTGAATCTCTTTTGTACTCAGGACATTCCCTAGTTTATACCATGGAATAGATCCCCTACGTTCCTATAAGTTTTCACTGCTGTAATGACCACAAAGGACTCCTCACCATAGGCCAGTTAGGAACTAATTTTTTCTACATTTCAAATATTCCTCAGAGTATCTCATACTATACTTGGTAACCTAATTGATGTTGAAGAAATATTTGTTTCAAAGGAAAGAAAGGAGGAGGAAGGAAAGAGGAAAAATAGAATACTGCAGAATATAATAATGCATAATAAACAATCACATAAAGAACTAAGAGGATAATGTACTGAACAAGTACATTTGTACCCTTCACATTTTTACGTCTATACATGAATCAATAAAAAAACTGAATTCACATTTTTGGCAGATATCCTACATCCTTAGTTATGCTGAATGCGGTGTTCCCAGTTGTTTTAGTAACAACTAGAGTTTTAATTAGTTTTCATCTTTTGTTCTGGAAAAGGATACTCTTTTGAGGGAAAGTTACGGTATGTGGAACTGTTACTACTTTTGCAGGCAATGTAAGAATGAACACCTGGTGATGATGATGACAGTGGAGTGCCAAACAGGAGTAAATAAAACTCTTCCTAGCGGCCTAAAAGAAATATGATCCAGTGTAAAAATGTGCAAAATGTATCCAGAGAAACATTAAAGAGCAATCAGTGTGCTTCACTGAAAACAAAAGAAAAAATAAATTCTGGTTAACTGAGCAGCAAGACTACTTTTGTCAAGCTATTGGAGTGTTCAGTAAATCAAAAATATGCTGGTAAACCAGGCTCATAATTCAGACGGGAACTAAGTCTAAGAAGCCATGAATATAGTCATGGGGAGAGTTTAGTTATGGGAAACAGGTTATGTGTGCTGCCACCATCAGACATCATTGTCTAATGGGTCTGCAGGAGCTTCAACTCCAACTGTACCTCCGCGCTTCCCAGTGGACACTAGACTCTGGATGCTAAGACCAGGATAAATTCTAAAGGTCCCAAGAGTAGCAGCCAATTGACCACGCATTTATTACCTGCCTTCTTCAGACCGAGAAACATAGCCTTAACATTTCCTTCAGCTTGACTAAACTTTTGACTGGTTTCTTCCTGACATCCCTTTGCTTAAAGAATTTACTATAAAAATTACAATTGTAAATTCTTTCTTTGCCTCTTTGAGATGTAAATCTTCTCTCAGCCTCCTGCCAGTTTTACAACTCAGAAATGTCTTTTTCAAGGACTTGAGAGCCATCCATTTGAAATATAATCATCACAGAAGATAGCACCCCTATCTCCCAGTCTTTGTGGAAAGGTAGAAGTCTAATTTTGATAAGTGCCAATTAGCAAACACAAATGGTCTAATTATGTTTGCTAATTGGCCCAGTCCCCCATAACATTCTCCAGTAAGTTTCCACTAGCTCACCCCAGCATTCAAAAATGTCCCCACCTTTTGTTTCAGGGGACTTGAGTTTAATCTCTCTCCCCTATTTCTATAGTCTTGAATAAAATCTTCCCGGTCTGTTGAACTTCTCTGATGCAATTTTTCTGTGACGTGCTCCAGCTTCTATGAATCTGAGAGAACAAATATCTGGTCTTTGACAATTTTCATGGGTAGAGGCAGAATCACCTCTCATCAAGACTCAGACTGCCAAAAATCTCTAACATAAGCAGGAACTGTTAATGCTGGTTGGCCAAAAACAGACTAGCATTCACTACATCTCTAGAATATAATGTCTACAGGAGGATTGTTCTTTCTTGCATACACTGAATACTAACATATTCATATATAATGATCTTTAAGGCTGTTTCCCTGTTGCAATGAATTTCTTGAATATCCTTAGACTGGGCCCAATGACAGTAAGCAGCTTCCGAGAAACTATTGTGGCTAGCCTGAGTTCATTTGTTTGGTTGGAAGTGGTAAGTGGCTCTCAGCATGATGGTAATTAACATTTGCTGAGTGCTTATCAGACACGCAGAACTTTTTTGAATGAACTGTTAAAGCTCAGAACTTTTAAAAATGTTATTTCCTTAAGAATAAACATCAAACAATGAAGGGAAAAACCCCCCATCAATTACTACCACCTCACAGGTTGTAAGCAACGACTCCACGTCTGTACTTGTAACCAGCACTGTATAGAAACAACTCAAAAGTGTAAACCTTGAACACACACCAAAGCAGTGTATAGATTTGAGCTTGGGTCTGCCTAACTCCAAAATCCTTACTTTTGCTGCAATAATATTTGTAGTAAGGTGGATGGACCTAAAGTCTGTGATACAGAGTGAAGTAAGTCAGAAAGAGAAAAACAAATACCGTACGCTAACACATATATATGGAATCTAAAAAAAAAAAAAAAAGAAAGAAATGGTTCTGAAGAACCTAGGGGCAGGACAGGAATAAAGGAATAAAGACGTAGACGTAGAGAATGGAGAATGGACTTGAGGACACGGGGAGGGGGAAGGGGAAGCTGGGACGAAGTGAGAGAGTGGCATGGACATATATACACTACCAGATGTAAAATAGATAGCTAGTGGAAAGCAGCTGCATAGCACAGGGAGATCAGCTGGGTGCTTTGTGACCACCTAGAGGGGTGGGATAGGGAGGGTGGGAGGGAGACGCAAGAGGGAGGAGATATGGGGATATATGTATAGCTGATTCACTTTGTTATAAAGCAGAAACTAACACACCATTGTAAAGCAATTATACTCCAATAAAGATGTTTAAAGAATAAAATAAATAAATAAAAATAAAAACTCTATTGAAAACGTTAACAATTAACAACCTATACAGTGCGTTCCTTTCCTAGAGAGAGGTCTAGTGGTCATCTTTTTTACTTCAAAGGAAAGAGCACATATAATACTCCTGGCTTTTATTAGTCCTAATTCAGTTTAATATATAACTCACGTAAAAAAGGCTTTGAATGACAAACACACTGCAAGCAATCTTTTCTGTAAGAAATATAGCTTTCCCTTGACCCCCACTGGTCTACCTCACTTCTCTCTCTTCTTTACAGATAAAGTCTTAAATAGAGTTGTCTGTACTCCATGTCTCCTCCCCACTTGGCCATCCTCTCTTGAACCCACTCAGGGTTCAGGATTTGTTATTACCACTCCAACCAAAATTGCTCTTTAGAATGTAAATTCTTAGTCATTTATTTGACCTTTCTGTGATACTTGATAAACTTTCCTTTTTCTTGATTTTGGGACAACTGTTCTCTTGGTTCTCGTCTTACCTCCCTGGCTCCCCCTTCTTGGGTTCTTTCTGTGGTTACTCCCCACCATCCTGAATTCTGAGTTCATTGAAAGTCTCAGGGTTTAGTCTTCTGATATACTCTAACATCTGTTTACATTACTTTAACTCCACAGGAGAGTTCATCCAACCCAAGCTCTTTAAATGTTGTCTAAATTCTGGTAACCCACGCATGTTTATTTGTATCCCAAACCTCTCCTCTGAACTCTAAATGTATATATCAAATTGGCTATCCAACATCTCTATTACAGGAGGCAGTTGCAGTTAGATATAATTTAAAATAGACACTATTTTTAAAAAGACAAAAATGTGTATCCTGTTGCCTACTTTCAGTTAGAATTGCTCTTTGTCCTGTCTCACTGTGTTGAACAGTTATAACCACTGTACTGAGAAGAGGTTGTAAGTCAAAGCAGGATGCCTTTACATTAATCCACTTGCTACGAGCCTACAAGTGACTAATTCATGGGGTTTTTTTTCATGGTTTTGTTAAGAAGGACATCTGAGAAGTATTATCTAGTGTTAAAATAATGACCTGGGAAACATACCAGCAGGATGTAATTGTGGTAAAAATTTTTCAGCATAGAAATGAACTTACCAATTTAAGGAGTGGATGTTGAAACAGTTGAAACAATGTGTGACTAGATCTGAAGTAAATTTGATTTATCTACTTCACGTATTTTTCTTTCAGATTGCACAGACAGGAAGCATTTGAAATAATTTCTAATACAATGGTTGTCTTCCATTTCTGGTCCCTCAAGAAATATCAATAGTCAATTCATACACTGGCTTAATTAGGGTTTTTATCTTTACTGAAAAGTACATATAAAGAGGCCTAACTTTCAACATGTTGTATAATAATTCTAGTGTACCTATTTCCACTCCTGTTATATATTTTTAAATGTGGCTCATATTTCAAAATCTAGTCCAGCCTTTTAAAAACAGGATAATTATCTAGAAAACTATTAGAAAATAGAAATAGTCAAAAAAAGTATTTTCTGTCATTAATTATTCAGTTTTGGCATTCATTAATAGAATTTAATAGACATCAAAACAGAATGGAAACAAATTATACAACCTTGACTTTATAAGTTAAGAAATCTTGTCCAGCCGGTCAGATAACACTCAAAGTTCTCAAAATCTGCCAGGGACCTTTTCCCCAAATCCTTCCTTTCCTTGAGCTGGAATTCCAGACTCTGACCTTTGGACTAAGCATTACCCTACAACATGGAACCCATTTGTTTTTAGTAAGGAGGAATCCAAGGCCCTCAATTCAATGCACAGGAGATTTGGAAACTGCATCATTTTCTGATAATACCACAGGAAACAGGTGTTTCAGATCTGAAGGCAGAATATTTTCTCCCACGATGCTGTGTCTAAGGCTCTACCTTTTCACTTCATTTCCAGTAAATGGATTTCTACTTTGTTCCCTTATGCTTGAGTGTAGTCTTAATAAACTGTTTGCAAGCTCTGGCTTTCTACTACTGAAGCTCCCCAAAGCCCTTTCCACCAAGAAATTGAGCCCTAATCCCCCTTTCAGGCAAAATCTAACTCATCTGCAGAGACTTCCCAGATCCTAACTGCCTTTTTACATACCTAAACTGAGTCCTAATCAATTTATCTGATTAAAAGTAGTGACTATTTTGACAATAACTGTACCAGGGTTTTGTGTGATTGAGCCAAACTGATCCTGTGCTCCAAGAATCCTTATGAGAGTGATTCAATATTGGATCAGAGTTCTTTAAAGAGGTTAACTGTGCTCACCTTGCACAATAATAAGTGATTAGCAGAAAGCACTATAGAATAATGAATAGACTGTGAACACAGCATGGAAGTCCAAACAGTTGTCTTGTCAGGTATTTCATAGCCCTTATGAGAGGTGCTGTTTGAAGAGATTTTTTTTCCCCATGCTTATTTATTGAAGCGTGCCAGGCCATGGTATAGCTGCATATTTAAAAATACATTCATAGAGATACCCAACTACAGTTTTCAGGTAGTAACTCTCTTAGAATGCGTAACATTTCATAACATTTTTGCTACACACACACACAGAGTCATTTAAAAGCATTTATGTTAGGTCCACAATAGAGAGAGCTAAATGAACTCCTATGAAGGCCATATATCTTAATATCCTGTCTTCAGAATCCACAGTGGAAATTCACTGTAAAAACCAAATTTGGGATAAGAATGTGGCAATAATGGTCACACTCTCCCAAAAAGAAATGTGAATTACTTTTCTTTTGAACATTTTTATCATTACAACTTTTACCTACAAGTGAAAGAGATTGGAGGTCCTTTATTAGAGACTCTTTGCTATCAAGACTGCTTTTTTGGCATGGTTACATTATCTAAGAGATGCCAACTAGCTGTAATTAGTACTCACTGAACCAAAGGTGTTTTGATAACTATATGTAGAAATCTAGTTTCCTGCCCACAAAATCTCTCTTTCATTTTTATTTCATTTTGAAAGTTCTCTGTGACCTACCAAGTTCCTCTATCCACTGTCATCTTTTGCTTCTCCCTTTCCACCATTTTCCAACCCATAATCAGGTTTTCTCTATCATACATTCAATGGATTGCATAGAAAATTCATCTCTGACACAAGAGTGAAATCGTCTCCAAAGAATTCTAGAAATTTATCAACATCCGACTTCCCAAGGTGCCAGGGAGGTAATCCTTGTTTCCAGAAATACCAGGCCACCTCCAATAGAATTCATGAGAAGCAATCTGAGAGTAAAATAAGAAGCTTTAATTAATAGTTCGTTGTTACAGAACTGAACACACATAAGAGTACATCAATAAGCTGAAGATGAACTGGATTATAGAGTATGGAGAAACTGGAAAGTGAAGGCATTACTTGAAAAAAAAAAGGAAATGGAAAGCCAGTAAGATATACTAGAGTTGAGATCAAACTCAAAGAAGAGATGGGAAAGAGCCACAAGTGAGAAGCTGGATTCCAATCGTCTCTCCTCTTTACATGCCATCTTGTAATGTTTCTATTGTATATGTAGTAAAGCATGAGTAAAAATTCAAAACTTAGAATGTGCTGACATTAATATGCACTTCCAAATGTAAAATAGATAGCTAGTGGGAAGCAGCTGCATAGCACAGGGAGATCAGCTCGGTGCTGTGTGGCTACCTAGAGGGATGGGATAGGGAGGGTGGGAGGGAGGAGATATGGGGATATATGCATATGCATAGCTGATTCACTTTGTTATACAGCAGAAACTAACACAACATTGTAAAGCAATTATGCTCCAATAAAGATGTTAAAAAAAAAAGTCATAGCTTTCCAACCAAGTCATGTATCTCATTAATCCGGATGAATGATACCAAGATTCCTTCCAAATCATTTCAGGGAATGTATCCAAAGGCCCTTTATTTTAGGGAATGTGTCCAAACGTCCACCTTAAACATTCCTCCAAACTTTCATAGCACCATGTTTAAATAGTTAAAATAAATATTAAGAGATTAAACCATGTATTAGCTGAGTTTGTTAGGCAGCAGTAGAAGAAAAAAATAATTACTAAACCTCCACAGAAATTATCCTATAAGGGTAATAACTGATTAATTTCTAAACAGTGAATTTGACCTCAGTAACTCTTTTTTCTGATCACACTTGTCGTTGATCTTCAAATGTGCACATGAGATGTCCCTCTTCCTGACTCAAACTAAGAGGGTTTAGTCTTCTTAACCTCCATTCAGGTCTGACACTGGACTAATAATTGGACTCATGGTTCTTTTATTTTACTTATTCATCTTGACTTTTCCTGTAACTGTGATCAACCTTATGATAGTTCTTCAGTATAAAATTATATGTATGCCCAGTCAAAACAATGAGCATATTTTTGGTGACTTCAGACAAAAGGAATAGTTGTAAATATTTTAATAGCATAAAGCCTCACTTCTGGACAATGTGTCAGAGCTAATAGAGAAAGTGGAGGACATGGATGCATTTTAATAGACACAGATATAGATCAGAAAAAAACTACATCACTTTTTAACGTTTTCTACGATAGCCAATTACTTTATCATCCATGTGAGATGAAGCATAAAACACTGCAAGCCAAATTTTGTTTTTCACATGGGAGATTTCTGTTGAACAAATATTTGATAAGACAGTTTAGGCAAAAAGCTGCATTTTGTTCAAAAGTGTCATTCAAAAAGAGAGCTATGATGTTGAGGCTTGGCTATTTAAATTATACCTTAGTGTTTATCACAGGTTATTTTTAGTAGAAAGTGGTATTTACTGATTTTGAGATAATATTTCATTTTCCCCATAATATTGTATACACTTTTAGAAAGTATGAGGACCACTAGCAAACTCTTCCAACTTACCCAGAATATTCTGGACCAGTGAAAGCAATGGGCATGTGTTTGTTTAGGAGTCATTCCCATTATAAAATCTGTTGCTAAATATTTCTGTACTGCTTCTTCATTTGATCAAATTATTGTACCATTTCCTTTTAGCCACCTGGAAGAATTTCCCATTATAGGATTTTTCTATTCGTATCCACTGAAAGTGCCCCATCTGCCTGGCTTTATGTTTGCTATTCTACAGGAGTGTCAAAAGCAATCTGAGGTCCAGAGAATGACGAAGTCCACTGTGTGTAGTTATGAGTTCTTCGTTTTCCATCCTGCCAAGTCTCTGTTTAGTTGTTTTGCATTCTCTTATTGTTCTCCTGGTATTTCTGGCTTTATTTCACCTTATTCCTCTGTGGATGTTTTTAAAAGAGTTAGACGTTCAATTAAACGTTTTTTATTTCCTTCCACATGGAGCTCATCTCATTCTTCTAGCTGTTCGCTCATATTTTGTTTTATCTTAATGATATATATTCCCAGAACTAGAACTAGATCAGCAATTTAAAATGATCTCTTTTTTCAGTAGAAGATTTTTAATGTTTATTATTACTTTGTATTTTCACTTAGTTCTAAGAGTAAAGTACTATTTTATTTTATTTATTTTTTTTTTTTTTTGCAGTACGCGGGCCTCTCACTGTTGTGGCCTCTCGCGTTGCGGAGCACAGGCTCCGGACGCGCAGGCTCAGCGGCCATGGCTCACGGGCCTAGCCACTCCGCGGCATGTGGGATCTTCCCCGACTGGGGCACGAACCCGCGTCCCCTGCATCGGCAGGCGGACTCTCAACCACTGCGCCACCAGGGAAGCCCAAAGAGTAAAGTACTATTTTAAACAGCCTTAGTATAACGTGTAAAAACTGAGTTGGTAGTTTGTGAGTCTTGTGCATTAGGTAACCTCACCTCTATGGACATAAAGTAATGATACCACTAGCAAAGATTTTTGTTCATTTCATTCCATTCCTACATGCTATTGAAAATCATCAACTCTCCAATACATTTTCCATAATGTTCTGATCCTCTCAGTGAATTACCTCGTGTCAATTTGTGAAGAGGTCCTTCTGCCCATCTCCACATATCATCTACCACAAACAGTCCAAAACACTGCTGGACCTATCCACTGATATTCTATAATCTAATGCTAGTTTAGATTCAGCTGAAGTTTTCAAGTTGAGGCCACATGGAAATAATAAACAAATGAAATAATCTGTGTATTTTTCCAAAAGGAGTGGGGCAAATTCAGATCCCTTTCCAGCATTATGTTTAACACTGCCTCTATTAGACTGGTGGGAAAATATCTTCCACAAAGGGGAAATAAATTTCTTAAGGTCCTGTCTCCAAAAGGTAAATATTTTATAAAACCACTTCCACTGATCTGACTGGGCAGATGAACTCATTAGTGCCAACATCAAGCTGTGATGCAAGAGGTAGTTTGCTCCTTCATTTAATAGAGTGAAATATACATTCTACCCCCACTGACTACTGAGACAAAGTACAGGCCAGTCAAAATCACCAAGCCATTCAAAACAAGGTCATAAAAGCAGATTCATCCTAAATTGGGCATAAAATTATTAAATTTTAGGCATATTAGATACTGCTAAAGCATCCTTTGGGAATGAGAGGTAGGCACCAAAGACCAAAACATATATGTTGGTGGTTATTTTGTTTTTAGAATCTTCATTTTCAGGTCAATTTACTTCCTCGCATTATGTAAGCCTAGATTTCCTAATGGAGGAGACAACCATTAGAGAACCAAATAATAGTCCTTAAAAAGCACTTGTCATTTGTGTTGCTGAATATAATGTGTATAAATAAATGTTCATCCTTTCAAGGAAAATCTATGATCCTTTTAAAAAGTTCAGACTTCCATTTTTAATTGTAAACATTTCTTTGTTTACTATGGGGAGTAAAATGAGGGGATCTTATTCTAATTGTGTAGTGGCCTTCACTTCCCTCAAGTAGTCTGATATTGTCCTGAGACTGCAGAAATATTGGTCATTTCTCTCCTTCAAACATTCCTAAGTAAAACAAATAAAAACAATGTCAAATTTGTCCTGTAGGCTGGGCCTAGAGTTGAAATTAAATGGCCTATACATATTGCTGCCATGGTTTTATGAAGTTTAGGCTGTACAGGAACAGTGGTTATCTAGCCATCAATTTATAGACTCTTGAATTAGAAGGGAGAGACTGCCTTCCTTTGAGATACAATAAACCTGAGGTCCTAAAACAACAAGGTACTTCTGCTAGGACTTTGTTAGCGCAACGTGAAGAAGTGACTTTAAGTTCTGTCTCCACTAAATTCTGTTAGATGTTGGTAGGCTATATTATATCTTTTAGCTTCAGTTTTCCTTCACTTATAAAATGATGAAAAATGAAGAAAAACTGTGAGGCTAACAAATATTAAATAGCCTACTCCTTTGTGTCATTTTAATATAATTTGTCTTAAATAAGCAACTGACTACACTATAAATTTAAAAAACCTATTGTTTATTTCTGTGTTTCAAGCATGGACATTATGAAAATTGAGTGATGAATTAGTTTCTCTCCAGATTCTCCTAACTAAATATCCAACTACATACTCAGCATCTCCATGCAGATACCCTGAAAGAACTTCAACCACAATATGAACGAAAAAGAACATACAGATTTCACTTCGGGGGGCAGGTGGGGGGACAATATAGCTCCCACCCATGTGATCCAAACTTCAATAAAAGATATTAATAGCTCTCAACTTCTCCAAACTGGAACTATAACAAAGTGCTGTTGGGTTGACCTCTTGGTGTCTCTAAAACCGATACAATTTTTCTCTTCATGGCCATTATCCTAGTCTACATCAATTGCATTTCTTAGTTAAAATATTATCTTAACCACTAAGAGGTCTTCCTGTCCCTAGTTCTGTCCATTTTAATTATTTTTATAAAATATAGCCTTTGTGAGTTTTAAAAAATACAAATATGACTATATCACTGGCCTGCTTGAAATGGTAAAATAGGTCTACATTTCCCTTAGATAATATCCAAACTCCTCAAGAGTAACATCATTATGGACTTGATGTTTGTGTCTCCCTCAAATTCATATGATCAAGTCCTAACCCCCAGTGTGATAGAATTAAGAGGTAGGTCCTTTGGGAGGTAATTAGGTTTAGGTGAAGTCAAAAGGAAGAGCCCCCAAGATAAGATAGTGCCCTTAAAAGAAGAGGAAGAAACACCAAAGCTTCCCCTCTCTCTACCTTGTGGGGACACAGAGAGAAGGTGGCCGTCTTCCAGCCAGGAAGAGGGCTCTTACCAGTAACCAAATCTGCTGGCCCTTGATGTTGGACTTCCTAGTTTCCCAAGCTGTTAGAAATAAATGTCTGTTTTTTAAACTACCTAGGATATGGTATATTGTTATAGCAGCCTGAGATCACCCAGACAACAAATGACACCAAGAAGCAGAGATGCTGATGTATCAAATACCTAAAAATGTGGATGTGGCTTTAGCACGGGTAATGGGTAGAGGCTGAAAGAGTGCCTTCTGAACATCCCCCCACCCTAAGCCATGAATTTAGGTGAGTAAAGGATCACTCCAACATCAAGTGGGAAGGGTATGTAAGAGATCAGGCTCAAGCGAGTCCTGAAGACACAAGCAAATTGCAGGAATCGATGAATCAGATTTCATAGTACCTATTCCTGCTGTACTGCTTCTTCTCCCTCAACTTCCACCTATGGCCTCATGGGGAGTTTTTTTATGTCCAATTGACTTAGGGAAGAAACATTTGGGACTCAGGTTTACAGATGAAACTGCATGATATGCTGGAATTCTGCACAACTGCAGCACAACAGCCTCAGTCTTGGGTGACCCAAGAGGACAACCGAAAAAGGAACTGCTCCCAAAGGACAGAACTTTAAGCAGGGTACACCGTTGTTCATTTTTAACCTGAAAACAAAGACAACAAAAGGCACAGATCTGCAGTGATTTATAGCTGGTGGCTAAGGTTAGGCTGGATGCTCAGGAATTGTGAATGAACGTGATTGAAAAACTGGTGACAAGATCGTACATGGACTGCACAGATTACTAACACAGCCTTCTAAATAGTCTATATCAAGTTTTGCCCTGTTCTAATCCATTCTCTAAAACATAGCCTGAAGGAGCTTTTAAAATGTCTATCTGATTATTTCAGTGCCCTGCTTGAAATCCTAAAAAGACTTCCTATTTCTCTTAGATAAACTCCAAACTCTTTATCATGACTTACATATTCTAACAACTTACTATCTGACTCCAGTATATCTTTCTAGTCTTATATCTCATTGTTTTCCATGGAAAACAAAAGACTGTATTTTATTCTCCACTGATGCATGATTATCCTTCTTCCTGGAATTTCCTTTACACATGCCAGCTTTAAAACAATTATATACCAGTTTAGATATCATTTCCTCTGGGAAGATTTTTTGACCCATCTTTCCATCTTCATATAGATATCCCTATTATATATATTTATAGTAGACCATATTTCTATGTAAGTCTTCCAGGGGCAGCTCAACCCTAAACCCAGAACCAATCAAGGTTTATTCATGCTTCAGATTGTAGGATCAATTCTCCTTCTTTATTAGAAGGATGGAGATATTTGTTTTTATAGTCACTTCTCCCTGCTTCTTCCTGCCTGGAATTAACTTCTTTGCAAGACAATTCAGAACAGTAATGATCATTTCTTTCAGTGGAGACTACTGCAAAGTAAGCCTCATCATTTGGTTTTTAACAAGGTAATCACTAAACAGTACATTAGAACATTTCACACAATTGGGTAAATCATGAGTGTCCACAGTCACCTACTGCACAGGTACACTCCCTTTATAAGTGCATGTGTGCTGTGAATATATATTATAGATATCATAGAATTTCAAAGCTGAAAGGGATCTCAAAAGACACTCAGATCTATTCTTAAGTCTCAAAAAGATGCCTTCTAAGTGGTTGTGCATTTATGCTTTCGTATCTCTAATCACTGAAAGTTCAATACTTCACTATGACAATTCATTCCAATATTACATATTTCTGAAATAGAAATATCAATTATATATCAAGTCAACATTTCTCTCACAATAGTTTTAAATTAGTTCTATGCATTAAAGGCTGTTTGGCCCGAGCATAAGTGGAGGCTTCCGGGAAGATGGCGGAAGAGAAAGACGCGGAGATCACCTTCCTCCCCACAGATACACCAGAAATACAACTACACGTGGAACAACTCCTACAGAACACCTACTGAACGCTGGCAGAAGACCTCAGACCTCCCAAAAGGCAAGAAACCCCCAACGTACCTGGAGGGGATTCAGAGCGCTGCTTAAAGGAGCTCCAGAGAACGGCGTGAGCCGCGGCTAAAAGCGCAGACCCCAGAGACAGGCATGAGACGCTAAGGCTGCTGCTGCCGCCGCCACCAAGAAGCCTGTGTGCGAGCACAGGACACTATCCACACCCCCTTCCTGAGAGCCTGTGCAGCCCGCCACTGCCAGGGTCCCGGGATCCAGGAACAACTCTCCCGGGAGAACGCGCGCCTCAGGCTGGTGCAACGTCACGCCGGCCTCTGCCGCCGCAGGCCCGCCCCGCACTCCGCGCCCCTCCCTCCCCGCGGCCTGAGTGAGCCAGAGCCTCCGAATCAGCGGCTCCTTTAACCCCGTCCTGTCTGAGCGAAGAACAGACGCCCACCTGTGACCTACACGCACAGGTGGGGCCAAATCCAAAGCTGAGCCCCTGGGAGCTGTGAGAACAAAGAAGAGAAAGGGAAATCTCTCCCAGCAGCCTCAGAAGCAGCGGATTAAAGCTCCACAATCAACTTGATATACCCTGCATCTGTGGAATACATGAATCGACAACCAATCATCCCAAATTAAGGAGGTGGACTTTGAGAGCAAGATTTATTTTTCCCCTTTTCCTCTTTTTGTGAGCGTGCATGTGTATGCTTCTGTGTGAGATTCTGTCTGTATACCTTTGCTTCCACCATTTGTCCTAGGGCTCTATCCGTCCGTTTTGTTTGTTTGTTTGTTTTCTCTTAATAATTATTTTATTTTAATAACTTTATTATATTTTCTGACTTTATTTTATTTTACTTTATCTTCTTTCTTTCTTTTTTCCTTCATTCCCTCCTTCCTTCCTCCCTCCCTCCTTTCTTTCTTTCTACTTCTACTAATTCTTTCTTTCTACTTTTTCTCCCTTTTATTCTGAGCCGTGTGGATGAAAGGCTCTTGGTGCTGCAGCCAGAAGTCAGTGCTATGCCTCTGAGGTGGGAGAGCCAACTTCAAGACACTGGTCCGCAAGAGGCCTCCCAGCTCCACATAGTATCAAACGGCGAAAATCTCCCAGAGATCTCCATCTCAACACTATCACCCAGCTTCACTCAACGACCAGCAAGCTACAGTGCTGAACATCCTATGCCAAACAACTAACAAGACAGGAACACAACCCCACCCATTAGCAGAGAGGCTGCCAAAAATCATAATAAGTCCACAGACACCCCAAAACACACCACCAGATGTGGACCTGCCCACCAAAAAGACAAGATCCAGCCTCATCCACCAGAACACAGGCACTAGTACCCTCCACCAGGAAGCCTACACAAGCCACTGAACCAAACTTAGCCACTGGGGACAGACACCAAAAACAACAGGAACTATGAACCAGCAGCCTGCAAAAAGCAGACCCCAAACACAGTAAGATAAGCAAAATGAGAAGACACACAAACACACAGCAGATGAAGGAGCAAGGTAAAAAACCCACCAGACCTAACAAATGAACAGGAAATAGGCAGTCTACCTGAAAAAGAATTCAGAATAATGATAGTAAAGATGATCCAAAATCTTGGAAATAGAATAGACAAAATGCAAGAAACATTCAACAAGGACCTAGAAGAACTAAAGATGAAACAAACAACGATGAACAACACAATAAGTGAAATGAAAAATACTCTAGATGGGATCAATAGCAGAATAACTGAGGCAGAAGAACAGATAAGTGACCTGGAAGATAAAATAGTGGAAATAACTACTGCAGAGCAGAATAAAGAAAAAAGAATGAAAAGAACGGAGGACAGTCTCAGAGACCTCTGGGACAACATTAAATGCACCAACATTCGAATTATAGGGGTTCCAGAAGAAGAAGAGAAAAAGAAAGGAACTGAGAAGATATTTGAAGAGATTATAGTTGAAAACTTCCCTAATATGGGAAAGGAAATAGTTAATCAAGTCCAGGAAGCACAGAGAGTCCCATACTGGATAAATCCAAGGAGAAATACACCAAGACACATATTAATCAAACTGCCAAAAATTAAATACAAAGAAAACATATTAAAAGCAGCAAGGGAAAAACAACAAATAACACACAAGGGAATCCCCATAAGGTTAACAGCTGATCTTTCAGCAGAAACTCTGTAAGCCAAAGGGACTGGCAGGACATATTTAAAGTGATGAAGGAGAAAAACCTGCAACCAAGATGACTCTACCCAGCAAGGATCTCATTCAGATTTGATGGAGAAATTAAAACCTTTACAGACAAGCAAAAGCTGAGAGAGTTCAGCACCACCAAACCAGCTCTACAACAACTGCTAAAGGAACTTCTCTAGGCAAGAAACACAAGAGAAGGAAAAGACCTACAATAACGAACCCAAAACAATTAAGAAAATGGGAATAGGAACATACATATCGATAATTACCTTAAATGTAAATGGACTAAATGCTCCCACCAAAAGACACAGATTGGGTGAATGTATACAAAAACAAGACCCACATATTTGCTGTCTACAAGAGACCCACTTCAGACCTAGAGACACATACAGACTGAAAGTGAGGGGATGGAAAAAGATATTTCATGCAAATGGAAACCAAAAGAAAGCTGGAGTAGCAATTCTCATATGAGACAAAATAGACTTTAAAATAAAGACTATTAGAAGAGACAAAGAAGGACACTACATAATGATCAAGGGATCGATCCAAGAAGAAGATATAACAATTGTAAATATTTATGCACCCAACACAGGAGCACCTCAATACATAAGGCAAATACTAACAGCCATAAAAGGGGAAATCGACAGTAACACATTCATAGTAGGGGACTTTAACATCCCACTTTCACCAATGGACAGATCATCCAAAATGAACATAAATAAGGAAACACAAGCTTTAAATGATACATTAAACAAGATGGACTTAATTGATATTTATAGGACATTCCAACCAAAATCAACAGAATACACATTTTTCTCTAGTGTTCATGGAACATTCTCCAGGATAGATCATATCTTGGGGCACAAATCAAGCCTTGGTAAATTTAATAAAATTGAAATTGTATCAAGTATCTTTTCTGACCACAAGGCTATGAGACTAGATATCAATTACAGGAAAAGATCTGTAAAAAATAAAAACACATGGAGGCTAAACAATACACTACTTAATAACGAAGTGATCACTGAAGAAATCAAAGAGGAAGTAAAAAAATACCTAGAAACAAATGACAATGGAGACACGACGACCCAAAATCTATGGGATGCAGCAAAAGCAGTTCTAAGAGGGAAGTTTATAGCAATACAAGCTAACCTTAACAAACAGAAAACATCTCGAATAAACAACCTAACCTTGCACCTAAAGCAATTAGAGAAAGAACAAAAAAACCCCAAAGTTAGCAGAAGGAAAGAAACCATAAAAATCAGATCAGAAATAAATGAAAAAGAAATGAAGGAAACGATAGCAAAGATCAATAAAACTAAAAGCTGGTTCTTTGAGAAGATAAACAAAATTGATAAACCATTAGCCAGACTCATCAAGAAAAAAAGGGAGAAGACTCAAATCAATAGCATTAGAAACGAAAAAGGAGAAGTAACAACTGACACTGCAGAAATAAAAAAGATCATGAGAGATTACTACAAGCAACTCTATGCCAATAAAATGGACAAATTCTTAGAAATGCACAACCTGCCAAGACTGAATCAGGAAGAAATAGAAAATATGAACAGACCAATCACAAGCACTGAAATTGAAACTGTGATTAAAAATCTTCCAACAAACAAAAGCCCAGGACCAGATGGCTTCACAGGCGAATTCTATCAAACAATTAGAGAAGAGCTAACACTTATCCTTCTCAAACTCTTCCAAAATATAGCAGAGGGAGGAACACTCCCAAACTCATTCTACTAGGTCACCATCACCCTGATACCAAAACCAGACAAGGATGTCACAAAGAAAGAAAACTACAGGCCAATATCACTGATGAACACAGATGCAAAAATCCTCAAGAAAATAATAGCAAACAGAATCCAACAGCACATTAAAAGGATCATACACCATGATCAAGTGGGGCTTATTCCAGGAATGCAAGGATTCTTCAATATACGCAAAGCAATCAACGTGATACACCATATTAACAAATTGAAGGAGAAAACCCATATGATCATCTCAATAGATACAGACAAAGCTTTTGACAAAATTCAACACCCATTTATGATAAAAACCCTGCAGAAAGTAGGCATAGAGGGAACTTTCCTCAACATAATAAAGGCCATATATGACAAACCCACAGCCAACATTGTCCTCAATGGTGAAAAACTGAAACCATTTCCACTAAGATCAGGAACAAGACAAGGTTGCCCACTTTCACCACTCTTATTCAACATAGTTTTGGAAGTTTTAGCCACAGCAATCAGAGAAGAAAAGGAAATAAAAGGAATCCAAATCGGAAAAGAAGAAGTAAAGCTGTCACTGTTTGCAGATGACATGATACTATACATAGAGAATCCTAAAGGTGCTACCAGAAAACTACTAGAGCTAATCAATGAATTTGGTAAAGTTGCAGGATACAAAATTAATGCACAGAAATCTCTGGCATTCCTATACACTAAATGATGAAAAATCTGAAAGTGAAATCAAGAAAACACTCTCATTTACCATTGCAACAAAAAGAATAAAATACCTAGGAATAAACCTACCTAAGGAGACAAAAGACCAGTATGCAGAAAATTATAAGACAGTGATAAAAGAAATTAAAGATGATACAAATAGATGGAGAGATATACCATGTTCTTGGATTGGAAGAATCAACACTGTGAAAATGACTCTACTACCCAAAGCAATCTACAGATTCAATGCAATCCCTATCAAACTACCACTGGCATTTTTCACAGCACTAGAACAAAAAAATTTCACAATTTGTATGGAAACACAGAAGACCCCGAATAACCAAAGCAATCTTGAGAAAGAAAAACAGAGTTGGAGGAATCAGGCTCCCTGGCTTCAGACTATACTACAAAGCTACAGTAATCAAGACAGTATGGTACTGGCAGAAAAACAGAAAGATAGATCAATGGAACAGGACAGAAAGCCCAGAGATAAACCCACGCACATATGGTCACCTTATCTTTGATAAAGGAGGCAGGAATGTACAGTGGAGAAAGGACAGCCTCTTCAATAAGTGGTGCTGGGAAAACTGGACAGGTACATGTAAAAGTATGAGATTAGATCACTCCCTAACACCATACACAAAAATAAGCTCAAAATGGATTAAAGACCTAAATGTAAGGCCAGAAACTATCAAACTCTTAGAGGAAAACATAGGCAGAACACTCTATGACATAAATCACAGCAAGATCCTTTTTGACCCACCTCCTAGAGAAATGGAAATAAAAACAAAAATAAACAAATGGGACCTAATGAAACTTCAAAGCTTTTGCACAGCAAAGGAAACCATAAACAAGACCAAAAGACAACCCTCAGAATAGGAGAAAATATTTGCAAATGAAGCAACTGACAAAGGATTAATCTCCAACATGTATAAGTAGCTCATGCAGCCTAATAACAAAAAAACAACCCAATCCAAAAATGGGCAGAAGACCTAAATAGACATTTCTCCGAAGAAGATATACAGACTGCCACCAAACACTTGAAAGAATGCTCAACATCACTAATCATTAGAGAAATGCAAATCAAAACTACAATGAGATATCATCTCACACCAGTCAGAATGGCCATCATCAAAAAATCTAGAAACAATTAATGCTGGAGAGGGTGTGGAGAAAAGGGAACCCTCTTGCACTGTTGGTAGGAATATAAATTGATACAGCCACTGTGGAGAACAGTATGGAGGTTCCTTAAAAAACTACAAATAAAACTACCATATGACCCAGCAATCCCACTACTGGGCATATACCCTGAGAAAACCATAATTCAAAAAGAGTCATGTACCAAAATGTTCATTGCAGCTCTATTTACAATAGCCCGGAGGTGGAAACAACCTAAGTGTCCATCATCGGATGAATGGATAAAGAAGATGTGGCACATATATACAATGGACTATTACTCAGCCATAAAAAGAAACGAAATTGACCTATTTGTAATGAGGTGGATAGACCTAGAGTCTGTCATACAGAGTGAAGTAAGTCAGAAAGAGAGAGACAAATACCGAATGCTAACACATATATATGGAATTTAAGAAAAAAAAATGTCATGAAGAACCTAGGGGTAAGAGAGGAATAAAGACACAGACCTACTAGAGAAGGGACTTGAGGATACGGGGAGGGGGAAGGGTAAGCTGTAACAAAGCGAGAGAGAGGCATGGACATATATACACTACCAAACGTAAGGTATATAGCTAGTGGGAAGCAGCTGCATAGCACAGGGAGATCAGCTCAGTGCTTTGTGATCGCCTGGAGGGGTGGGATAGGGAGGGAGGGAGGGAGACGCAAGAGGGAAGAGATATGGGAACATATGTATATATATATAACTGATTCATTTTGTTGTATAGCAGAAACTAGCACACCATTGTAAAGCAATTATACTCCAATAAAGATGTTAAAAAAAAAAAAGGCTGTATGGCCCAAGTTTAATTCTTCTTATGATAGTCCATTCATTCCGTTTACGTACACACACGCGCACACACACACACACACACACACACGTGCAGACACACACACACACACACATACTGAAGTTTCCAAAACATCATTGCTTTCACTCTTGCAAATATGTGTCTTCATATTGCATATAAAAAAATCTAGTTGCTCTGGAAAAAGAAGAAGGAGAGGTGAGGGCAGCGGGGGCTGAAACAAGAGAGTTAGATACTTTTTGAATGAGAGGGTTAAAATACCTATGTGTGAAGAAAACAGTCTGGGGTATTATTTGTTTTAATCACCACAATTAAAAAACTTTGTGGCCTATAAAATTAAGGATTCAGAAATTTTCCTTGAGAAATTAGTTAAATAAATAGCTACACAGAAACCAGGTACAAGAAACTGTTTGCTTCTCTTAGGAACAGGAAAAACGAGTTATTTTCAGATAAGCAAATCTCTTTACGTAAGTAATTTTTTTCCATTGTTTTCAGTTTTCTTCTATCATTTCTCTCACAAGCAATTGCTGTTAAATCTCCTTGACATGCGACACTAGTAAATTTTAGAAAAGTAAAATCCAACAGCTTTTGGATTTTTCACCTTTCATTTTTGGAATTTGTCTGGGTGACTAAGGGAAGCAGATGCTTCTTTGCATCATGGATAGACAGAAGCAGATCCAAAGCTCAGTGCAAATGGTCCTGCATATTCATCATCCTCCCCATTTATAAATGGCAAAGGAAACAGTGATCGTGTTTATTAGCACTAGGCATCTGCTACAAAGGATCATTGTGAGGTTATGAGAATGTTCTAGGTGTCCTTGAGTCTAGAAAAATAGGAAATGGTGAAAACAGATATAAAATGCCTTGTGAACAAAAAAATTCAGTGAATGTTAATACCAGCGTCCATGTTCATCTTAATCTCCTTTCATACACATTTATCAGAGGTGATATAAATTAATTCATTTACCATGAGGTAACAGATGACTGTTAACATATTTCGGCAATATTATTATGAAAAAAATGTTCCCGTTTATAGGATCAGCCAACAAAACCTTGACACGATTCAGAAGGATTGCTATGTTACTGACTGCAAGGTCAAACAGTGATGTCTAAAGAGCAAGCCATGGAATTAATCATTATCAAAACACATTTCATGGCATTAGACTCAGACGGTAGGATTGTAGATATAAATTCCATATACTATAACTGGCAAAGGAAGAAAGAATTGGTACCATTATTGCTTATTCTAGAAGATCTGATACATCATCAAGAAATTTCTCCAAGATTATTTGAAGGAAGGAAGATTTCAAGGAAATCTGAAGTTTTCTTTTATTTGAGAAAAACAGGAATTGTATATAAAAGTGACCAAAATCCACCATAGAATATGGACATATAAATGGGAGAGCTGATAGAAGCAGTATCTATGTATCAGTAAACTGGGCTTTATTGCTCTTATATTCATGTTTTTAAATCAATACTGAGACCACAGCCTAATCAGTTTTGAATGTTTCTATACTTGTTGTTAATAGAGCAAACATAATCAGATTGATTATGCACCCTAACAAGAGAGGGAAGACTCCTCATATCCCCACTACTCTGGACATAGCATTTATAATTCAGTCTTTCAAAGAGAAGAATACATATTCCTCTACTTTATCAAGAAATTATTAATTATAACTTTCTCTAGTTCTCATCTGAAGCAAGGTGAGCCATTCTCAGAGATGCTGAGACTAAACCATGATGTTAGTGGCCCAGCAGCTCTGTTTTCTCTCCACCCATCCTAAATTCTGGTGACCCACCTAAACACTCACCTAATTCTGACCTCAGTTTTAAGCTGTTTTCATACTCACGTGCTCAATACCCTGATGATATTAGTTCCCTTTACACTGCAAAATAATGTGAAAAATTATGTTCTTGCGTATGCCAAGCTCTGTGCTTACATGGTTTTATATAATCCTCACAACATCCTTGTGAGATAGGTATCATTAGCACACTTACCACAGGAGGAAATAAAAGCTCAGAGATGTTAAATAACTCAATAAATATCCTACAAATTTTAAACAGCAGGGCCTGAATCCAAACATGGAACTGTATGACTCCAAGGTTCCATGCTGTATCTACTAGAGATCAAAGACAACAATGCAACTCACCTGTTTTACTGGGCCCAAGGTATATGCCTTACATTGTGAGTAAACAAACTTTTCTCTGTAAAGGGATGTAGGGTAAATATCTTCAGCTTTGTGGTACAGATGGTCTCTGTTACAACTATTAAAGCTGCTGTTACAGCATGAAAGCAGCCATAAACAAATGAACATGGCTGTGTTCCCATAAAACTTTATTTACAAAAATAAGCAATGAGCCAGATTTGCCTATGGGATATAGTTTTATGAACCTTTTCTCATATCATTTCATGAAATGTTCAGCTTGATAAATAATCAAGCAAAAATTATTTCATACAATAGAGTTTTCATCCAGAACATTATATAAGCTTTCACCCAGAACATCACATACATAAATCACGTAAGAGTTTTCATTCATAAAATCATATAAACATGACCAATACGAGGGGTCAGCATGAAGTCCTCAATGCCATTTGTAGAATTAGTCCTCAAACAAGTCAGAAACCCACACTCTTGGCATGGATGGGGTCAGTGGACATAAGCGACCCTCAGTATATCTGAGGGCGGTCTGGGAATCATCAGAAGGCCTTCTCTGTATTAGTATAGCCATGTTTTCTTACATACTATAGTATGATATCTTGAAATAAAACTTCTGTATTTTAAAATATCAAAGTAGAATAATAAGTATCATGATTACATTAGGTCTGTGCTAAGAAAGAAAGAGATGCATAATACATATATGGATTGATCTTTACAAGACACATGATGTATGGCTACTAAAATAATATTAACTGTATTAAAAAATTAATTTGAGAATTTTTAGTGATTATTTTTGTCAAATAGGAGAGGCAGCTTCATTTGATGATACTGGTTCAGAAGCTTCACCTTCAGAGCTGAAATATTCTGTAGATGCAAAGAGTAACCAGCCAAAGTAAGTGTTCATGTCAAAGGAAGCCAACCTCAAGAAGAAGGCCAGAAGGTTCCTGTTTCTCTCTGATGAGCTAACTTTACGTTCCCTTTCTCCATATATTACCTAAGTGTGATACATGCCTACATACTTAAGCATGTATCATACTTGGGTAATACCTTTAGATCTTCAGATATCATGAAGGTTTGATTAATGTTAATAAGTAAAAATATAATGATACAACATAACAGAGGTTATTTTACTGTACTGTAACAGTTTTATGAATTTTTTCAGTGCTGTTTTTCTAAAATCAGTAAGGTTCTGAATTGGTCGGTTAAATTTTTCATGCATACTTTTCTGAATCCGGGGTAAAATTACATGTGTTAAAATTGAATTTATAGATTTATAAATTTAAGAATTCTTAGGGCACATTCCTCCAATTGTGAACCGTCATGTGTGTGTATGTGTATGTATGTATTCATTCCACAAAAAATGTTTCTACTGTGTTTCTTTATTCTACCTCCTTACATCATTTTGCACTGATTTGTGACAAACTGAGTTACCTAATGAAATATGACATGTTTAATTAACTGTTTAATATTGTTCTTCCATGATAGATTAGAAAATCCATGACTGTAGGAACCATATTTTTCTTGTTTCCTGCTGTGTCCCCAGACACAAGTACAATGTCTGAGATGTAGTAACCACTTAATAAATAGTTGTTGACACAATAAATTAAATGATGCTTTATTTTATTTAGGCGAAATATGCCCCAAACACTCTTCACACAAGTAATCTTCAATGAGTAAGGTCTGTGAAGAGTTAATATCTCATTTCCTTTTTAAGACTAATTTTTACATTTATTTTCTAGAGGATGCTGAAAACCCACCCTCACAGGCATGCACCAGAGAGGAGAGAATGCGTTTGTCTAGATGTTGGGCTTTGTCAAAGAGGAGAATCAGTCTTCAGCTGCTGTCAGCTTATAGGGTTGCACTGAAACTGCTCAATTAAGTCTCTGAGAGAGTATCAAGTAGATTGCCACTTTGGGCTACTGGATCGATAATAATAATTCCTTGTATTTGTATAGCAAGCACTTACACTTCCACAAAGTCCTTTCCCATCTGTTGTCTAATTTTATCTTTATAAGAACAGGGTCAGATATGAGGGTCAGATCACCTTTTTCATTTCACAAATGAGGATAGTTCAGGACCAGAAAAGTTAACTAGCATTGTCGGCAGAGATGGAACAAAGTATAAGACCCTACATCTGAGTTAATTGCTCTGCTCACTGGATAACCCTGCCCCATGACATAACCACCTTTTATGATGTACATGTACTTATATTTAAGTTCAGCAGCAGAACCACATTTAACCATTTATCTACCATTTCTAAGAAGACAGAAAATGATGAGGATTAAGCCCAGTAATATAATGATCTGCTACCAAATCAGAGATAGCACTGCAAGGAAAACGATGTGGTATAGTGCAAAGATCATAGATCTCGGAGCCAGGCAAATAAAGACTCTATCTATTCCCAGCCCTGGGACATACTAAACTTCATGGCCACATCTGAAAACAGGCCTATTATTTACAGCTACTAAAGAGCTGTTTTGTTTTGAGAATTAAACATGACAATGTGTGTGCAAGTAGGCAGTTTAGCATCAAATCCACTTTTCTGTACCTTGTCTGAGATTACTAGTTACCTTTCCAATGTCCATTTGTCTCTTCTATATTACCCATATCAACAACAAAAATCTGATTTGATAGTGGTGACACCGTATTCACTAAAAGTCTGTTTCCCAGACTCCTGATAAATAGGGGATAATCAATACTCTTTTGACGAATGAGAGGTAAAAGCAAGTTGTTTTGCAGGATTTAAATGGATGTCAGAAACAGCATGTGTCTTTTTTCCTTTGCCCTTCCCCATCTTGCCTGGTACCTAAAGCAAGGTGAAGCAGCCAACTTGTCACCACAAGAGGGCACAACTACAGGTTGAACAGACATGCTAGAAAAATCTTAAGCTCCTAATTACATCATGAAGCCACTGCACTACCCCTCAACCCCCTATATTCAAATCTTCATTTTGTGACAAAAAGTAAAGATCCCAATTGTTTAATTCACTGCTTGGAAGAATTTCTGTAAGAGCCAAACGAAATTCCCATCTGATATAACTAATTTCCTTTTATTCAGTTTCTTTAAAGGGTTTCATAATCCATCCTGAATAGCACTGCTAGATTAACATTTCTAAAATAAAAACAAACAACATGGTGAAGCGTTCTGGGTCAGCTACTATATTAAGAATAAGAACATGCCTAAGGAACAAAATTAGCTACTGGTGGAGCCAGAGTTCAAATTCAGGAGGTATACCATCAGACCAAGACTGTGAGCTCTTCCCCATGATTTGGGGTCCAGCATAGTATGAGTTTTGGTTTCATGATTTGCCAGCTGTGTGACATTGCCAGACACAGATCGAAGGGCTTGATTTGACATTACATAATCAAATCCTTACAACATTCCCAAGAGGTAGGGACTAGTATTATTACATATTAGCTATGAGGAAATCAAGGCTTAAAGAGATGAATCAACTTCCTAGGAGCACACATCTAGTGAGGAGCAGAGCCACGTATGCAGCTCAATTTGATTCCAAATCCATACTTCTAATGACTACACTATGCTGTCTTGATTCCACATACATAATGTCAATGTCCAATTTCTGCTATGAGAAATTTGAGTACTAAAAGCAGAGACCCTCTTCAAGAGAGTCTAGAAGTTTATAGGCACACAGAAGCCTTTTCTGGTTGGAGATGAGGCCACGTCACATTAGATGTTCACTCTACTCAGCTGTGTTTTAGACAGCCCATGCTGACTAAATCCATAAAATATGACATAGTCTGCTGTTAAGTCACTAATAACATGACAGATTTCACACAGCTTAAAGAGTCAAATATATTCCTCGGCATATTCTGAGCAGTATTTTTGGTGGCAGATACCTACATCTATAGAAAAGTCCCAGGATTAACCCTTCAACCCCTAGAGATAGAGATAAATCAGTCTCTACTATCTAGTACAAAATTATCAGACTTCTTGTTTCATTTTGTTTTTAAATACTCTCATGTGAAGCCAGACAGCAGCATTTCTGTTTTCTTCCCCTTAGCATCTGGAATATCCATGATCTAGGATATATTTCTGTGGATTTAGAGCTTAAAATGTCACCACATGCTGCTGCTAATAATAACACATAATAATAACTGCTGTGAAAGTTCTTTAGCTGTCATCTCTATTTTTATTTCACTTAAAAAATAATAATTTCAGTGCCCATTGCTGTGCCTCTGAGTGCATTTACAAACCAAAACCGTATTTTACATTAAAAAAAAAAAGCAAAAGAACAACATCCAGCTCATTCAGATCTCAAGCCTCAGGCAAAAGCATTGCTTAGGCTTCCAGCAAAGAAAAGTGGTGATGTTTAAGTTGTCAAGAGCTGTACTAGGGCAGCACAAGAGGGTCGATTCACAGAATCAAAAAAGCAGGTATCCTTCAAGTTTATCTGGTTCAACTTTCATCTGTTGTATGAATATTTCCCCCTTCATGACCACATATAAAAACACATAAAATGTGGGCTTCCCTGGTGGCGCAGTGGTTGAGAGTCTGCCTGCCGATGCAGGGGACGCGGGTTCGTGCCCCAGTCCGGGAAGATTCCACATGCCGCGGAGCAGCTGGGCCTGTGAGCCATGGCCGCTGAGCCTGCGCGTCCGGAGCCTGTGCTCCGCAGCGGGAGAGGCCACGGCAGTGAGAGGCCCGCGTACCGCAAAAAAAAAAAACCCACATAAAATGTATCCCAGGAAATGACTGTCTACCCTGGTATTTCCTTCCATGGATGAGAATTTTATCCTGAGTCAGTCAATTCCATTCTAAGAGTCTTAAAGTTAATGGCAAGGTGTTTTTATTTGTTTTGCTATTGTTGCTTTTAATTATGACTAAACCATACTCCATGAAGCTTCTACTCAGTAAACTCTGCTTCTGAGCCCTGTAGCCAACAGACTACTCTACACATAATCTTTCAATTATTTAAAAATGGCAAGCATTTCTTTAAGTCCCAAAACTTTTATTATACCGAACATCCCACATATAAATGCTAAATGACTCCAAAACACTTAGGATAGAACATACTCAGTTGACTTTACAAAAAAGTGTCCATATTCAAAATTAGCCAGAATTCCAGATATGGTTTAAGGACACACAACACTGAAATGAAAGGGACACTTGTAAGCACCAATAATCTTTCCTTTGAAACCCTTCCACACAGAAGGCTATGAGGATGGTCTGGATACCTTCAACACCAGTCATCACGTAAATGCTTCATCTTTTCTGATATTATGGTAGGTGTCCCATGTTCAACCCTATCCCTCCTCCTCACTTCTCATCTCCTCCTTAATTCTCACCTCCTCCCTGGAGCCGCAATCAGCAGATCACCGCTAAAGGACTTTGGCACCTGCCTTTTCCTATTGGAATACACTCTTAATTCCTAGTCTTCCTTCAAATAACAAAGCATTCACTGTTTGCCTGACCTCCTAGGTCAAATTTCATGTTATATAGTCTCAGAACACCATTGATCTCTGCATCCACAACTTGTAAAACACATAAGCCATTGTGATTTTACATTTACTCAATAACCATCTGTCTATCCATTTAGATTATAAACTCCACGGGGAAGACAGATTGGTTTTGTCTTTGTTTATGTATCCTCAGCACTAAGCTCAAATCTTAGTTCACAGTGGATGATCAGAAAATGTTTGTTGAATAAAAAATTGTATAGATTACTAAAAGGAAAATGAAATAAATAAAATTTTCATAGAGAGACTGAGTGGATTGGTGGCAAGAGATTTAGTAGAATGAACATGCTAAAACCTAACTGACCCCGTAAATGTGTGTGTGAGTCTGTGCACACAGACACATAAGTGTTCGTGTATGTTTATGAGTTAAGGACATGTGGTAGAATGGGGATGGAAATGAGTAATAAGAACCAAGCTGAATCTCAATACATAAGCCAGTATGTGGGGTACAGAAATCAGTAGAATCTCCGAATTAGACACTCATAGGCTCCTGGTCCCCTCCTTGACTTACACAGGGAAGCCACTGTCCTTCCCCCACTCCCATGGAAAACTGGAGGTTTTATTCTCTGAAGGGTAGAACCAAAGAAGTCCACCTTTACAGACACAAGGCAGTACTGAGAGTGATGGTAAGGGCAGATGTGAGAAGAAACGAGAAGGGGGATAAAATGAACGTCTACGAGACGTTCATTGCCAGCACCTTTCCTAGAGTAAGGTTGTCAGGTTTATGCTATCCAGGTGGGTAATTGGAATACTGCTGTGTTCAGGTCCTCAGAGAAGTAAAGGCCAAGACAGGATTAGATGTGCAGGTGATTTAATGGGGAAAGCATGATAAGGACTAGAGGGGAGAAAGGAGGAGTAAGCAGGGGAGCCTTCAGCCCACATGTAGATGAGGGAGAAGGGGAAAGCAGGATTGGTGAGGAAGAGTCTCAGACCGCACTGTAGTTCTAAGAAAGTTTTGCCCAGGCCAGTGGCGAGTCCTTGAACCAAAGTTGTCCATTAAAGAAATTCCATATTGTACATGAAACAGTTGTATTAGTACATGAATGAGGACTGCAGTGCTCAGTTACTGGCCGGGGCAGTCTTGGGAAGAATGGCCTCAACTCAGAGGTGGATCCAGAGGGAAGCAGCTGTGGCCATCAGTCCATTATGTTCTCGGTGGCAGGAGATATGAGTGGTAAATTCTGGCGGCCACCACAATTCCTTTGTGGTGAGAATCCCCTTTAAAATATACATTGGTATTTGGGCTTCTCCATAAAGTACAGTTAGCGTTGTTCACAAATACTTAAATACGTAAACAGAGTCTAAAACACATGAATGGAATTGATATATACGACATTCAGCTCAATCTGTAATATTTTACATCTGCGACAAAAAAGATCTGAAAACAAATATGGCAAAATGTTATCAATAATTTAGTCTCATTGGTAATACATGAAATGTTTCTTTTTGCATTTATAATTGCAAATAATATCTAATAATGCAAAAGAGTTTTAAAGCAAATTACAGTAAGAACAAAGTGGCAGAGAAGTAGTAGTACCAGTGCTAAACTATGGATTCACATTCATTAGGCAAAAACACGTCACCAGTCTCTCAGGAGTATGATGGGAAGGGAGGATTTCAGGATGCTTGCACTGAGCGCGTTCAGCTCATTTTCAAGCCTGGAAAGGAGTTAAATTTCATCTATACAAAAAAAAAAAGAAGAAGAAGAAGGAGGAGGAAGAGGAGAAGGAGGAGAAGAAAAAGATGATGGTGATGACTTGGGGATCAGAAATAAATTAAATACTATTTATATAATTTTACTGATATATTGATAAACAGTGACTTCATAAAGTTCACACTAAATTCAAAACATATCTTTTGTCTCATCTCTTCGTACTTAACTTTGGGAACATCCATATATTTTCAAATTAAACACCACTTTTAATTTCCCTCCTCTGAAATCAGGTTCTGAGTCTTCCGTGTCTTGTACACCCATTTCTGAGTTTTCTACACATGCATTTATCAATTCCCTGACACCAAGATAACTCAGTAATAGCTTGTTAAAAAAGAAAAAAGGTGGTCTGGAGAAGAGCTATTTTAGATCATGGCTGAAAGTTCTAAGATGCAAATGTGCAAGTGCCCATGGAGTACAGAAAGGTGAGTAAGTTGTCAGTCCTCTCCTGAGCGAGAAAGAGAAATCTGCCAGTTATGCAGAGGATGTGAATATATATTTTTTAATCTAAATTTATCCCTAAAGCATCCTCTCAGGGTAACACTAACTTAAATCTCTGGTTACATTTTGCATTGAGCAAGACTTAATGTGAATGAGTCCAAGGATCAAGAATTATAATTCCTTTCATTCTGAAAATGCAGTTGCCTCCAGTGTGCTCTACTCTTCACACTTGAACTGTAGGAGGAGAAACTACTGGGTGTGTGTCAAACTTTCAGCTTAATATTGTCTTATTAGTTTTTACTATTAATACATATTTCTGTTCATAGTCATTTACCAAAGTTTACAATAAATCTTTCACATCAAATATTTCATAAAATGCTTCTATCTTCAAGTCATCAGGAAGATGCCAAATGTGAAGAGGGAAGGAGGGGGGGACACCAGGTGTGTGTATTTGTGAGAAAATCATATCTTCTGTTCAGAAATTTCTATCACAGGTATATTCAAGATATCAAAATATTTAAAACATTTCTTTTCAATTCTTCACTGTTCCCTCTATTTGACTAACCTTAGAATACAAGCCACAGAAACCACAATGTTCCACATGTAAAAAATGAGGAAATATGAGAAATTACTGAAAAATAGAATATCTCTCAAATATATCACCTCTCATCATGGGAACTACTCCTCCTTTTGAATCTTAGTAGTTTTACAGAAATTTAGGGCTTATTAATTACATTAGAATATCTGATAGCAAAACTCACCTCCCCCTACTCTGCCATCTTGCTGGTTCCCCCAAGTTCTAGTCCAGAGCTGGGTTACATTTTGATTTCTTCAACATTCCTCCACATGCCACTATATGTTATCCTCTCAACCACTGATTGGAAAAGGAAAGCTTTTCCTTTCTTACTTATTTTCCTCAGCTAGCTGAAAATACTAAAATCCTGTCATACACACCTTTTCTTTTTTGATGAAAGTATTCATCAGACCCTGTTAGGATAACAGGGTCCCTCAAGAGGTTTGAGAGAAAAAAAATGTATGTGTAATTGGCCAAGTAGAATGACCCCATAGTGTGCACGCCACTAGAGAGAAAATAAATTATGTGGCTCACTTAAAGTTGATAATGTCCAAGTTTTCCAGTTTCTTCCTCCACACCCCAGAAGATGATCTGAAGGAAAAAACATCTAAATAGGCATTTCAAATAAAATCCATGATAGCTTATATGTGTAGAAGAAAACAAAATATGCGAATTTTCTCCAGGTGGTACCAGGAAGAAATTTGTTAACAGCAATGAAGATAGAAATCTTGATTATTATTTCCAACATTGGTATTGGATAGCACACATCAATAAAGATGTTGGAAAACTTTTAATTTTTTACAACTTATATGTGATAAATACTTTGGCTACATAAATATCTATTAATCAAGTCCATAATATTTAACTGTTTTTTGCTTTTCTCATTGTTAAATTTGCTTATCTTGTAGCTCAGAACTTTTGGTCAAATTCAATAGGATCTTAAGGGTATTATATGCCAATATGGTAGCATTCAATGGAAGAGGGGGAAAAAACAGCAAAAGCAAATATAAGACTAGACAGTCATTTGACATAGCATTTAAATATAACTTCCGTTAAAAAAAAAACAACCAATATAGTTGAGACAGTTTTGATTGAAAATAAAGAATGGTATCTCCTAATAAGTTTTTGGCATTTACTAGCATTAAAATTAGTCAAATATTTCTACTTAGGAAAATGTGCATGTAATTCTTGGCTAGAAAGTTGGAATTAAATAAAATATGACCTTTTCTTTGGTTCAACATACATTATAATCAAAAGCTTTGTTCATTTAATTTAAGAATCTCAGTTTGTTATCCTTTATTCTGAATATATTTTTTTCAATTGGTTTGATGTTGAGGGTCATTTGGACTTCATTTTTCCCCGAAGTTGACTCCTTTTAGTTCTGGAGAGCTTATGTAAAGAAAAAATTCTTAAATAAAGGACTCAGATTTCAGTCCAGGTTTTATCCATCTTAGTCATTTGCTTATGAAGTTTGGTCAAAGGAAGGTCCCCTGCCACCCCAAATGGTGGAAAAATGTTCTTATCTTAGTTAACACTTAGTTTACATTTTATACAAGAGCCCCACTGTAGACTATAGACCAGTGAGCATGAAATGGCAAAACAAACAAACAAAGCCTGACCTGTGTTAGACAGGAGAATACTTACTAGATTTAAATTTACAAAGGATTCGATATGACATCCGTGTTTCTACACAATAAAGGATCCATTTTCAGCCACATTTCACTCTGCCAATTAAATTTGCCATGAAAATCTATCCAAAACATTTTTTGGCAAACAGGCAAAGAGATATTGAGGATATTTTCAGTATAGTGTTGGGAGTAGCCCATCCTTCTTGAGGATTATCTGGTTTTCTAGAGTGTTACCATGGTTTGATGGCAAATGTATTATTTATTGGGATATTTTACAATTCTGTAATATTAGAGATTAATTTTTAGAAAACTGATAGCCATACATACAATTCTTGTCTAAAAGCATTGCAAATAATCCGTGTCTAAGAGTGCTGCAAATGATTCTTCAACAATAGCAATTCAAATGATTTCTGGTCAGGAAAAAAAATAACCTAAAAATGACTTTCTTGTTTAGCAGGCATTAACCATTAACCAGTCATGTATCCATTAGAAAATTTACTTCTGCATTTTTAAACTGACAAAGTAGAAAAATCCCAATTCCTCATATTCTTCCAACCAGGTTTAATATCTTACTGGTTCTTTCATTAGAGTTAATAAAAACTTGGACATGTTCATCTTATATTGTTATGAGAGTCATATTTTTAACTTCTTGAAAATTATACTTTAGCACTCTAACAAAAGTCTTCAACTAATAAAATAGCCCTGGAGTGATGACAGTAGGAATAAAAGGCTGATCACAGAAACACAGAATAAGCTGGCAGGCAAACAGAAAATACTCAGATTAGACAGCAAGTAAAAAAGCTACAGAATTAAACAAAGAGGAAATGAGGAAATCCAGTGTCTTAGGGCAAGAGCACAGGCTCCCAGGTTATAGAGAATTGGGTTCAAATCCTATTGTCTCATTTACCAGATTTTTTAAACAAAATTTAGGCTAGTTATTTAAATGCTCTGTGCCTGTGCTTTCTTATTTCCAAACAGAGAATAATGACACTACCTAACTGAGATGAATATTAAATTTGAAAATGTACATAAAGCACTTAGCACAGTGTCACACACATACTAAAGTAACTTGATAAATGCTAGCCCTTATTACTTTTAATGACTTGGGAAGATTTTGAAAGGTGATACATAATCTGCAGTGCATTGAAGATAAGAAGCCATCAGACTTAGAATATTAATATTGTGATCTTATTGTCTGCAGAGGCTGGTGGATTCTGGGGATAACTAGGTTGCACTGAAGCTAAGACAGATACAGACGCTGGGTGCTAAGTCTGCCCTGAGTAAAAGGCAAAGTGACAAAGAGTAATTATGATCCAGATACAAGATTGCAATACTATAATGCAATCCAGATTAGACAAGAATAGGATGAGACATATTAGAACAGATCGAGAAAAATCTAGCCAAGCAAAAAAGAAGTAAAGCTGAACAAGACCAGAAGTGAAGCATTCAGGTTGACTAAGGATATTTATTCTACCCCTAATAAATTATAAGCCTATATCTAAATCCTTCTAATTATTATTTCAAAATTTTAGCCTACAATTGTGCTTATGTTCACCATATAGAGAGAATATATTTCATCCTATCATGTCACTATAAGTTCAGTCATTTATTTCTAATTCTTGATATTCAAAAAATACCACTCTGAACATAACCAGCTATCACAGTAGACAGACTAGTAAAAAGAACCCATTACAGAAAGGAATGAGAAGTAGTAAATACTGCAGAATATAAATTTCTGTTCTCACCATATATTCCATCTTTTTATAAATCATAAAATAGCAATGTTGGAAGCACCCGTTTATCCCTCTAATCTCAGCCAAAATCTGATCTCAAGGACAACAGAAGGAGATCAACTGTTCACTTCTAACTCAATGAAATTTAGGATAAAAGAAATAGTAAAATTTTCTGAAAATTCTTCCTATTGGCCTGACATCGTTAGGATTTTGTCATTACATTGTGCCAAAAATTCAGCTCCACAAAATATACATATTTGAGCACAGTGATCCAAAGAAGTAAAAAACATAACTCACTGTCACTCTTCAATACTGTGTTCCTAACCAATGGAAACACCAAGAATCTTAGCTTAGATCCTCTTTCCAATCTCTTGCTTATTTTGCTTCAGATAAACTAGAACAAAACATGTTAATCTTGATGTCATTTAGGCCTTAAAGAAAGAAGTACTGCTATGCATTGTGGCCAATGCATTGAATATATAATAATCAATGTTCCTGAAAGACAAGTGGCATAATGGGATCTCCACAGAATGAAAGAATTTCTATGAATGATCTATGGGATTTCTTTCTGAGGTCTTTTAGTATTAAATAGAGAAATACATAGTGTTCCCCTTTCTCTTTCTCATCTTTGAATATTGCTCGGTTTCCTTGATATTTTAAACACATCCTATTTTACAGTATTCTCTTCTCGGATGTTTTAAATATTTCTACGTTAAAATGGGAATTAAAAGAATTAATTCCAAATAAGTTTCAACTTATTGAGGTACAGTGAAAAAAAAAGATGTGGTAAAATAGTAAAACACTTATTTCACTCTTAGTACTAGAAACTGTCAAAGGAAATAATAAGTTATCTATTTTGTAATCCAAAATAAATAGCACATTTGGAAAACCAACAATTCTGGTATCAGTAAAATCTAAAGAAAATACATAAGAAAATAAAAACCTTTAAAAGAAAATTGATAACCATAAAATTAAGCTGGTAAGAAATTACATTAAAGTTGATGACTATTTTTAAAACAATTCCCCACTTTATTTAAATATGAGCCTTCCCTTTTATGACAGCAATTCTTGGAAAGACTAAAATAATTTAGTTTAAAATGTTCTCATTCTCAAACGTAAAAGTAACTTTGAGAATATTTTTTTTAAATAAAGCTCCCAACTATAATTGGTCAGAAAAAAAGACACAATATGCTTTCTTGCCATTTAACTCACCGTATTTTTGACTATCAGATCTGAAAGTAATACATCTCAGTAAAAATATTTGAGTATATTGTTTATACACAGGCACCTCTGCACACTGTTTAAGCGGCAACATGCTCTGATGTTAGTGAGTGGTTGAGGTTTTATTTTGCTCTCTTAATCTACCTACTGAGTTTTCTTTACAAGATAGGAAGAAAAAAAATCAAGGATTTAAAGGAGGTGGGGGGATTAATATCCAGACAGCAGCTGCAGAAGATAAGGGATGGACTAACTTTTTTCATTTTTAATCACATGGACTAGATAAATAATTTAGAAACCTTAAATATATAATGTTTTCAAAGAAGGGAAATGGACCAGGTTTCCAAAGATATTGACTTCCAAAGTGCTACAGGGAGTGGCAAAGTATTAAATTTTTAAATATTCTGATCCTAATCTTTACATTACAGACTATCTGTGTATTGATTGGAGCAGTGTGTTTTCTTTCTTCTACTGAAGGCCATTTACAGATATCACTAGCTGTCATTCTGGGAAATGCATTATTGCACCGTCATTATCTCCCCACACAATCAGAATCTCCCAGTTTGTTTTATAAGTGTTTTTTTTTAATACATAAAGCTTGATATGTGGTCTTAATTTTCATAAAGAAAAGTTCCCTGTGTATTTATTTTTCACTGAAGTTATTAAGTACTATGATTACCATTCAACTCTGAATTTAAATATTGAAACTGGAAATCTGCTGTTGCTAAAACTTATTTAAGAATATAATGCAAAATCCGTTAACTTTTATAAGGACAGAGTTATGACTCTAAATCATTAGGTCAGCCTCCAAATGAAAATGGGATAGGCAAATTCATAACAAGCTCTCTCTCTCTGTGATGCTATTAGACAGTGAGCATTTACTATGAAAGCATTCACTGATTCATATAATAAATACTACATACTCATATACCTTCAATCACTTAGAAATTTCATTCTTTAAGAAGAGTTCCAATTAATGTACCTCCAACTACGTATTCATAGTGTTGACTACCATATCAGGTATAAGCCTTTTCTGTCAGTACGTCTACAAACAGGGAGATCAGTGGACCAGCTTCTTTTCTTTTTCCTTTGCATGAAACACAAGCACCGTGCAACATGTTATATGATTTATGGAATGATCATCAATTTAAAACAGTAGCATTAGTTCATCCTTGTCTAGTGCTAAAATAAGTGGTGTTTCAGTGAGTATCAACCCTTCAAAATGCTAAAAAATAATAAATAGATGAAAGGAAACAAATGTGAGAACTACTTTTTAACTTACAGGCACATTGAAATATTCCATAAATTATGTTTGAGCCAATAAGATGACAAGTATTCCATTGTTCAAAGAATACCATTAGCTAATTTTGTCTTTTACTAAATCATACTATTATAATTCAAGATTTTGCTCTTCCCTATTCCAGGCCTGACTCTAACCTCTCACATCATTAACTCTGCCTCTTATCTCAGATCTCAACTCTAATCTTGAGAAGCTCCAGTGGAGCTTCCCTTGTTCTTCTTGACTAAATAGCATGCAACTCCTAGCTCCATGTAATCCTTCATCATGATACTCACCACAGTTCCAAAGTGAAGTTTACTTCTGTCATTCTTTTTTTATTGTTTGCCTCACTCACTAGACAGTGAGGTGAATGAGAGTCAGAAAACATCTCCTCCACCTCCTCCTACCTCACCCTCCCTTGTCACTGAGTCTCCAGAAATAAGGACAGTGCTTAACAGCAGTCAGGGAAAATTTGCTGGATAAATGAACAAATGAATGAATAAGTAAAGCAATGAAACTGTGAACCTCAAAGATGGATAATGAACAATTAAGTCTTTCTACAGACCTTATAAAGATAGATTAACATAACAGCTCACATGAAAGTGATACCTCTTGGCCAACCTATAATTTTACATGTTGGGAAACTGAGGCCTAGAAAGTTTATACAAATGGCTAGTGGCAAAGATTCTTTGCACATTGTCCTATGCACTGATACAAGTTTGTGATTTAAGAATTTAAGATTTTACTATGAAAGGATTTATTAATTCTTGTCAAACACTATGTGCATAATACCCTCAATTATTCAAAAGGACTTCACTTTTAAGGAGTGCCCCAAGTAACATACCTCCCAAATGTCTATATTGTTGATAATAAAATGAGGTGTAGCAACATTCTGCCTTAAAGTGTGCATACAAGCTAGTGGTAAAGGTACTTTTAATACTGTCTAATTTTTATCCAATGCAAAAGAAGATTTTTTATTCATTAAAGTCCTAAATGTCTGAAAGTTTTATCTTTGCAATCTTCTTTCCTATAATCTACTATTACCCTCAAAGAGGAGGGGAGTATCCTTCTGACACATCTAAAAATTCCACATATTTTAATGTACGCTGCTACCTGACTTTGTGCCATCTTACACATCTTAAAAAAATGTTTCATCTTCTCTCTCTGCTAGGAGGTGATTGTTACCTTGAAGGGGACCGTTTTAGGAATTCAATAGCAAATACTACAGTAGGCCTCGAAGGAGCCTTGGGGGCTCTTCTTGATCTAGTCCTGAATCTTCAAATAGGAGAATATCTTAACCGTTACATAAACAAGTACTGGCCCATGTGCTGATGCCTTAATAAATTCAGGACAGGCCTAATGAGAATTAAGCAGTAGATGTTAAACTTTAATCATCTCTAACTCTTTACTTTAGTTCCTTTCAGTTTGATTTTTTTGAGGACGCTGAGTGTGGCAGAATGCTAAAGCGATGGGTTGAGCTAATTTAGAGATGTACAGAACAGTATAAAGAAACATGAAATGTTGTGATAGGGGCTTGGCAGTTCAGCAGCCGCCCTTTACCTTGGGAAGAGCAGCATGCTTCAGGCCTACTAGAAAAGCCACGGTCTACAAGAGTATTCTAGTTTCCACATTTAAAAAACAGAGCGAGAGCACAACAGAAATATTCTCTTTCAAATACCATCAGTGTATGGACATCAGCTGCATGCCTAATCAAAATCTCATATTGCATTATAAGGTCATTTCCCTGTCTAGTCTTTATCTGCATTTCCTGGATATTTACTTCTAATTGATTTTTCTAATTTATGTGGGTTTGTATCAAACTGTGACAATGCATTTTAGGCATTTTAGCATATACATTCATTTTACTTAGCTTTTTCTCTTTTATACGTTGCAATTCTTATTTATAAGAAGAATTACACAAATCCTATCTTTGCTATACACATCTTAACAATCCAGTTCAGAATTTTATAATTTTTTCCATGATTAATTAAAAAACTTCATTTGTGACCTTTAATCCAAATATCGATTCAGTTCCCACTCTAGATACTTGAATATAAACATGGGGAATATGGAAGAATACCCTTATCAACTACACTAAAAAAAAACAAAACCAAAAAAACTTCACACACCTGCACCTGTAGCTGTGTAATCTGGGACATGCTAGCTACTTGAAAGACAAATTAAAATGAAAACAAAATTATAAATACATCAAAAAATATAACCAGGGCTGCCTGCATAATTTGAAAGGTCCAGTACAAAATTAAAACATGAAGCTTCCTATTCAAAACTTACAAATTTCAAGATGGCAACAGCCAAATATTAAACCAACCATGGGACCCCTCTAAGTGCAGGACACTGTGTGATTACACAGCTTGCACACCCATGTAGCTGGCTCTAAATATAACTGTCATGTTATGTGAATTACTAAGGATGATTTCCTTAATACCTGTTCTTTTTGAAGTGATAGAGTATTAATGACTCTAAAGGAAGTTTTTCTCTTTGGTTAAAGTTGGCCTTTATCTGTTTGATATTTAACCTGTTCAGATGATACTCACTGTTTTAAGATAATATTTGATTACTAGACTGATTAATTGAAAAAGGCACAAGTAGTATTAAAAGAGCTTAATAAATAATGCCTAAGATCTTTCTCAGAGAAAATAGTAGAATCCCAGGGAAGTCTGAGGCCTCACGATACTTAGAAATGTTGTACACTGATAGACTAAGAACATTCAAAGAATTAGTGGACAATAATAGCATAAGTTAAATTTTTATCTTAGCCTAAATAATGAATTTCATGAGAGCTGAAAGTGATTTGTGGCTAAATCTAAGGGGAAGTAAGGGGGAAAAAGGAGAGAGATTTTAAGTACAAATAAAAGTTTAAAAGTTAAGTTAGAAGCAAGGTGCCAATGCGTACCTAGAAGGGGCTTCTCTTCTCTGTTCTTGCTGAAATATTTTGTGCTTTACACTTAAATGTGAAGTTTGATTGCTAATAGATTTGTTGCTTAAATAAACATAACAGTGGTGTGAGGATATTGAATGATATAGCCCAGTTCTGTCTCCTATTTAATGTTGAAATGAATGCTCCAGAGATTACCATGTTCTTCAGTGAGACAGCACAAATCTGCTGCAGACTTCTGAAGGGAACAAATGTTATTTCCAAAGTTCAAACTATGGCCCAGATCTTTCCTGAAAGCAGGATCTCAGAATTACCACAACAATAAAGCTCACTGGGAGACTCAGAGTAACAATGCATTTAAGGGTGAAGTATCTTAGAACTCTAGAAAGTGTGATATTAAAGCCTTTTGCCATTTATTTAGGATTTTTAAAAATCATTTTATATAACACATTTGACTTTTGATCGGAAGCATTTCAAAATCAAATATAAGGGAAGGTGTATTATTTGATTTTAAAAAGTCCTTGTGTATAAAATAAGTATAGAACATGCTCAGGAGAAGGAGTGAATCAATATATTTAATCTATTTCTGGGAAAACTATGCTTGGAGGGGCGGGACAAGGAAAGAAGTCTTATGAATTTCAACTGACTCCTTGAAATCCTTGAAACTGATCAGTAATAACTTTATCTAATAGAATATATATATATATATATGCCAGGGCTCCATCTTCAAAGTTGTAAACTCCTGTTAGTCAGAAGATCCATTTCTTAATTACTGTCCTCTCTCAACGTACTTATTTGACCAAGAGACTGAAGTTAAATTTATCAATAATGTTCACCCAACAAATTGGTTGTGTTGCCCAAGACAGTAGTAATTCTGTGAATTAAAACTGGATATACTGTCTGCTAGCTTAGCAATTTATTCATTAAACCACACACTACTAGATACAATAATATCCTGCCAACAAGTTCAATTCTCCAGTACAGTTGTAATAGAAACAGTTTAAGAACTTCAATGAGTAGTACAACGTCTCAGTAGTTACTGTTAGCATGTGCTGACTAAAAGCTTCAGCTCAAACCACTTTTGGCCTCTCTCAATATGTTCTAGCCATTTTATTCCTCTTCATCCAGCTTGTTTGCATTCTAGGGACTTTGCATTTGCTATTCATTCTGCCTCAGATGCTTTTCTCCAGGCTGTTCAGTGGCTGGCTTCCACTAGTCACTTTTCAACTGAAATGTCATCTCCTCAGAAAAGGCTCATGTGAGGATGAACCCATCTTCTCAAGCAATTCTCTAAAGCATTTCTCTAAAGCAATGAAAAATTATCATATCACCTTTGGTCTATCACTCATCTCTTCATCATTTCATTCTGTAATTATCTTATTTATGTATTTGTTGACTTATTTATTAACTTTCTTCTTAAGGTCAGAGAACTTCTGTTTTGTGCACTGCTATGTAACTGGGACATAGGACAATTCCTAACACATATTTGAATAAATGAATAAGCATTTTTATTAAATCCTAATAACAACCTTCAAACAGGTATTAATATTCTTCATTTTTAGATGAGGAAAGTTAGGTTCAAAGATGTTAAGTAAATTGCTCAAGGCCCCATAAACAGAAAATGCTAGAGCTGTAATTAAAAGCCACATCTGATTAAACTCTAGAGGTTGTAGAGGTAACTTCTATGATTTCAAAATTGTCCCTCCTTCTGTAAATCAGAACTCAGCTTCTTTTCTTGTTGTCCAGAAAGAATCTATTTTTATCTCTTATCAGTACTGAGGAAAGTACTCAACTGAAGGATAAATAGAGGAGAGACTTTCTCTCACTCATCCTGCAGCAAACTAATTAAAAGAGTGGGATGGGAGTGGGGTGGGAGGGAGGTCCAAGAGGGAGGGGATATATGTATACATTTAGCTGATTCACTTCATTGCCCAGCAGAAACTAACACAACACTGTGAAGCAATTATACTCCAATAAAAAGAAAATCATCATAGACTACTGTCTCCCTTCTTCACTTGATGCAATTTCTCCTTCTTCCTCTTCTGCCCCTTCTTTTTTCCTCCTCCCTCTCTCTCCACCCTCCTCCCCTACTCCTTCTTCTCTCAGCCCTCCCCTCTCCCTCATTCTCCTTCTTTTCTTCTTCACAGTAATTCAGGCCTTTCAACTTCTCCCTCCAAATTAATACAAATATCCACTGTAGCAATCAGGAAACAGCCCTCATAGAATTAGGACTTCTCCCAGTTCAAGTCCATGGCCCATAATACACAAGCCAAGGGCAATACAAATTTTGGTGAGGTACTATCTTCTCTATCCAGGATAAAAATTCTAGATATATTGTGGGATTTTATGCTGAACATGCCCTAGGGTATGCATCTTTTTGGCTTAAATGGCACAATCAGGCTTTTAAATGAAATCTTTCGCATAGGCCCCTGGAAAAGTCATAGTAACTGATGATTACACTGTAGACAATTTCAGAAGTACTTTCTCTTGAATAATATAATATTACACATATTTTGCCCTTGTTTTTCACTACTCAAAGAGGAGAATGCCCAGTGTGTTGCTGAAGCTATTTTGCATTAACAGTCATGGTTCTGAATCTTGCCTCCACATATAAATACTACAAAATATGATACTTCTTAAAGAAAATGAAACTCAGTAAAAAAAAAAAAAAGAAAGAAAGAAAACCAAGACCAACAAAATGATACATATATTTATAACTGCACAACCAGGCTTATGGCATAATGCATTACAGTTTCACAAACAATCAATACAAATTATTGGATATAAAATTACTTTTTGATGACCACTGTGGAAATACAAGCTGTTCAAGTCATTCCTCACACTATTATTGATTTTACTCTACTTTTTCTATTGCATTTTTAAAGTACTTGATGTCAATTTTTAAGTCTCTAGTCTCCAGTAAAATACTAAGCAAATTCATGTAGACTGGAATTTTCTAAGGAATATCAAGGAAGAAGGAGTTCTTGAGAAAACTTTTGCTTTGAATATCCCATTCCAACAAGCATCCCTTTTTTTTAAGATAAAAAAAATGTCTTCAAAGTCACACTACCAATAAACATTTGAAATTGTCCCAGCATTTTAAGGCTAGCAGTAATTTTATTTTTATCATTTTTTTCCATAGTGTAACACTTACTGGATAAATGGTTCCCATGAAGATGGTAATGTTATCTGTCAAAATGAAATCACAATTAGCATGCTTAAATGCAGGATTTTATTTTAAATTCTTATTTATCAATTAGTATTTAATACTAATTTAGGATCATGAGAATTAGATCCTCTAATTGCCTCTGTGACCAAATTTCCAACAAAATGTTTTAGGCTGGGTTTCCCAGGAAACAGACTCTGAAATTGAGATACGCATGCACAGATTTTATCAGGGAGGGCCCTTAATTAGAACATCTGCGAAAGAGTTAAATAAGCAGGATTGGGCAAAGAGAGAATTTGCCATGTAGATGCAACAGAGGCCTCAACTGATCCCAGTGGGAGTTCTGAAGCTGGAAAGACCCCCTGGACATGGTTAAATTAAGGAAAGGGGAGTCCATGATTTGTATCATTGCATCAATCAGTCCTCAGATGCAGGTCAACCCAGGGAAGAGGGAGGGTATGACTTCAGGCAGGACAACTCCAGGTGAAGGAATGAATGTCTCCACTCTCAAAGGGATACATGGATGCTGTAGCTCAGTGTACACTCTAAGTAGCAAAGGGGTATTTTTATATTATGAGACCACGCAGTCTAGAATTATCTGAATATGAGAGCTTGCCAACTTCCCAGCCATTCATATCTTGCCTCTCTCTCGATGCCCACTGCTCTGAAAATAATTATTACTTAGCTCTCTCATTCTGCCCATTGTTTATCCCTCCTTGAGCTTCTGTTTCTATTTGAACTTCTTTTTATCTTTCTACTTATTTCAGCACTACAATTGGATTCTCACATATCCAGTAAAACTAAACCAAATGTCAGGCAAAATAGTGGTCTTTGAACATTTTGCTTGGGTAAATGATCAAAGAATTTTCCAAATAACCATGGGCCCCTTACACATTTTAAAGGTGATTTTTATAATTTTATCATCTATTTAATATGTGTAAAGAATATAATGTGTGGTGAATTTTAAATATTGAAAATTATAAAAATACATTCCATCATGATTTTAAAGGTATTACACCACATCTAAATAATAAGAAATATAAGGCATAGTTCTTGGCCTATGGTATCCTGAATTATTCTTGGGTAACTGAGGTACATATTTGAAAAATCAATTAATAATGAAAGGAAGAATATGACACTGAGGAAATGAGTTAGTGTGAATATCTAGTCTATTGTGAAATGAGATGGCCATTTTGCTGCCTAAAACCTTTCAGCCCCTTTCCAATGTCATTAGGAAAAAGGTGCAACTTTTCAGCCACACCTACTATACTTAATTTTCAACTTTTATTTCTGCAGTATATTGCCTTACTATTTTAATTCTAATATTATCAACTCCATTTGGCACCTCAACATTGCCTTTGGGCTTTCAAAAATGATTTTTCAGCTTCCATCTTTCCTCCTTCCCTCTCTCTCTCTCTCTCTTCCTTTCCTTCTTCTCTTCTTTCCCCTCCTTCTCTTTTGACATGACTTTTATCCAAGACACCCAAAGCTCTGTGAGATGCCTCTTCTCTTGTCCCCCAGCATCCTGTATGCTCTTCTGTCATGATACTTATCACATATGGTGTAATTACCTCTCTGTATCCCATGTCAATTGCCAAGACATCTGAAGCTAAGGACCATCTAACTTATGCACTGTTATATACCCAACAACTAGCAGGCTGCCCGGTAAACAGTTCAAGCATAATAAATATTTACTGAATAAATTAAAGTTACTGAATGGTGAAATTTAGAAAAGTTGACTACTAGAGGACGTCACCTTTATCTGCTAAAGAATGTGTGAGAATTGAACTGGAAGAGAAAAGAAAGGAAGGAATTTCTGGCTTCATTTCTTGAAAGATGACTGTTTCTTTAGAAAAGGGCTATTTCTCTAGAAATACATCCTAAAACGAAGCACAATATTAGTAGAACAATAACAAATGCTTCTCTGGCAAATTTAAGTAAGTTATCTTTACTGACAAAATATAAAGATTACATCTATATATTCCATTCTTCCTTATCCCTCCCCGTATAGAACTTCCAGATGAGGGAAATAAGCTTGGCTTCTAGGAATTAAAACATAAAACAAATACATAATAGACCGGAATAGTGATAAGCCAATCCATTATTAACTGAGTACTCTCTATGTTAAAACTAGGCTGGTTTCAGACATTTATGGCACTTAATCTCGTGGTTAAAAAAACAAAATTTCTAAATTTGCTATATCACTTGGGCTCTTGTCTATAAAATGTAAATACGTCCGGTTGATTGAAGTGTCCAGATGTTTTGGTGTGATATATAAAAATCCTTAGACTACCAAGTACTTCACAGTAATGATTGTACTTTAAATAGCTGATAGAATTATTTTATTGTTGACAGCTTTTGAACCTAATTTGGGTGGAATATTGTTCTCTTGGAATAAAACTATCTGCGGATTCATTTTTCTTGCAGAATATAATAAAATGCACTCGTGCCTCCAGCTGCTTCTTAGTGAAACTCTGTTTGTAAAGTCTGCAGATATAAAACTTTCATATCTACACTGGCAATGAGGCTACCAGAATTCTTTTTTATCTCTGCCACTGACCAGTTGATTGACCCTGAACAAATCATACTATGACCCTGGTCTCAGTTCTTTCATCTATAAAATTCAGACATTGGTGAGGTGATCACCAAGGCCCTTCTCAGTTCTAATATTCCATGACATTATAATGTTAAATCCCACCTAAAAACTGATATTGTGACATTCTTAACTGAGCAAAACACTGGCTTGTGCCATAGATTCTGATCCTCCCACAGGTGAAAGGAGAGACCTCTGCAACACAACATAACCTGTTCTAGTGCACCCAGACTTTGCCTCTCATCTTCAGGAACGCCTTAAATTTGATGAAGTTAAAGGTAAAGAGGGTATTGACTATTCACATCCTTTACTTGTTTATTTTAGAATGAAGCCCATTTATAGTTCATTTATTTACCCAGCCTACATCATTTTCTAAGCATAACTGGTAAGCAAGCATGTAGTCACTCAAGGACACATATTTGAGCTATCATGTTGGTAACAAGAATAAGGCAATAATAATTGCTAGCATTTACGAAGCAAAGATTATGTGTCAGACACTTTGTAATATAACAACCCTATGAAACATGAACTATTATCTCCATTTTTACTGATGAACAATCTTAGTCCCAGAGGGACTTATAAAATACTGCTAAGTAACAGGGTAAGTATTAGAAACTATTTGGAGACTTTTAATGTCTCTGCAATACAGTTTCTAAAGAAAGCACAGAACCTAGGGTTAATGAACCAGGTCTTTTCTGTGTGAATTTCCTTCAACTTAACTTGGCTCCAGCTGAAGTCAGAAGAGTAGAATCCAGCAAGAGACAAAATCGTCCAGTGAGCAAACCGCTTCTCTGCTACTGTCTGCATATCTTCTGCTAGAGCTCTGCCTTTGTGTTATTGACCCTGCATCTAGTATTTATGATGCTATGTTTTTTTCCCAGGTGGAGCAAGAAGAAGGGGAGTAGAATCAGGGAATTGGGGAGTTTCAACATTACTATCAATACAGTAGCCATAAGATTTCACCTTGAATAGCTAGCAATCATTTTAAGAATGTATTTTAGTTTTCTAAGGCAAAATGTTTTGATATATCCAAAAGTGTACCATCCTTTGTACTTCCTAAGGGCAGTTTTATTTTAGAATGAAGCCCATTTATAGTAAAGGAATGTGTGGGAGTCTGCAACTGATGGGAATCTCAAAAAGGAGGGAACAGGAATGGACTGGTGCTAGATTAGTGCAGGTGCTCAGACTATCACTAAAACAAATGATAAGAGAACACTAAGCCAGTCCTCAGTTAAGCTTAAGTTCAAGGAACTTTTTTTTTTTTTTAACTAGAACAATACTTGTCAGATTTTCTGAGAAGAAGGTAAAACATATTTATGTGATGGAAGCAAAACTGTTTTCATAAGATCACTCTATTGAAAGAGAAACAGAGGCAGGACACAAGCTGGTATATTGGTAGCCCTCTACTTGAGTAGAAAAAACTGAAAAAGATATGTCACACATTAGAGAGTTTGAGGAATATCCTTTATTTTTGACAGATTCCTTAATCAGGGATTACTTTTCTTTGAAGTACCCTTTTCCCTTTCATTAACATTACACTGAAATGTAGCATGCATAACTTTATTCCAAATTGAAACTTATTTAGCATTGGTAGATAAATGCTTTACATAGAAAAATTAGGGATGTTAAATTTTACTTTAAAATACAACCTCTAAATAATTACATTTATTTATAAATAAAGCAATATGCAACTTGGGCTGAGACTTCATTTATGTTTATCGTCAATCATTTATCTCTCTGATATTTAATTAGTGTTATTTATCTTATAGTCACAGATTACTGAACCAAGCAAGTAACTGAAAAGCATACCTTTTCATTTAGCTAGCTAGACATTTACTTTAATATAAGCCTACCTCCCTCACTTTGTAAAGTGCAAAGATCTATCTTTCTTGTTTTTGCTACCTGTTTCATTTCATACAGAGGTTTCATGTTTGCATTCTAATTTTCTAACCTTGAGTGCTGGGGTCTTCCATATATTTAATGAAGTCGGCTAATAAATCTCAGTTCTCCTCGAATAAGCAATCCTACTGCAGACTCAGCTCTCTCTCCCTTGACTTTCCTCGTGCCCAAATAAGATTTGTGCTCTGACAGAGTGAGCATTTACTTTATCAGAAAGCATATTAGGGTGGGCATGTCTCGGCATAATGTGCACCAGGATCAGAGAGGATGACTAATTTGTTCTGCTATTAAGCGGATAATAAAATGATTTAGGCATGTAGATATGAAACAGCCAGCACTTTAAGAATTATATGTAGCATATTTCATCTTAAATCTGGCCAAGACCAAAAACCTTTTATGTATTAAGTGACATTTACGGGAAAGACAAGGCTTTACCCAGAACTTAGAAGTGTTTACTTAAGATGAGTTAAGAAAATAATAACTAAGAATTATTTAAAGTTAGTGTCAGTTATGTGCATTTTGCAAATTTTGTTTTATACTAGCCTAGCTTTGCCAATTTCTTCTGTGCTTAAAGGTTTTTAAAAATAGTACAATGTCAGGGAACACACATAAATCAACACAATATAAGAATATTTATTAGAATTTTATTCCAAATAGTAACCTGTTGATCACCAAGGTAGCTTAATGTGTATGCATGCATGTGGGTTTCTGTGTATACAGAAAACACTAATTATCCTTAAAAATCTGGCTTATGCTTATGAGACAGACAGTCTCTGCTAGGATTATAAATTGGTACACTCTTTCTCAAAATAATTTGAAAGTACATATGAAGAGCCTTAAAGATGCAAAAATTCTTTGAAATGGCAATTCTACAAAGTCCAAGAAAATATCCTGAAAAATCTTCAATGGTCTTTAGAGTAAGATGTTCATCACAGACTAATTTATAATTAGAATAATAATGGAAATATTCAAAATATTTAACAAGGGAGGAATGATTATATTTTGACACGTTCATAGAATAGAGTACCATGTTATCATTAAAAATTATATTTTCAGGCTTCCCTGGTGGCGCAGTGGTTAAGAATCCACCTGCCAATGCAGGCGACATGGGTTCGAGCCCTGGTCGGGGTAGATCCCACATGCTGTGGAGCAACTAAGTCCGTGCGCCACAACTACTGAGCCTGCACTCTAGAGCCCATGAGCCACAACTACTGAGCCCACGTGCCACAACTACTGAAGCCTGCACGCCTAGAGACTGTGCTCCACAACAAGAGAAGCCACCACAATGAGAAGCTTGTGCACCGCAACAGAGAGTAGCCCCCACTTGCTGCAACTAGAGAAAGCCTGGGCACAGCAACGAAGACCCAATGCAGCCAAACTAAATAAATAAAATAAATACATTTATTAAAAAAAATTATGTTTTCAAAGTTTTAATTGCATATAAAGAAATATATACACTAAAATTTTACATGAAAAATTCAGATACAAACATGTGTATCTCATGGGAGCAGTATGGAAATCACCATTTCTAAAATAGTTACTTTGTTTATATCTGGTTGAGAAACTTTATTCTCTTCTTTAAAGATTTTAGTATGTTGTATGTCATAATGAAAATATGCTTCTTTGTAATCAAAAACAATATTTAAAATAAACATCATGTGAGTTGGTTAGAGTGTACAACACTTTACTGATCACGTCATTAAATCAAATATTTATTAAAGTTTCCAAAGGCCTTTTTGAAAAGTGATCAATTATGCAGACTGTGAGTGCCATAACTAGAAAAATGGTTTGAAAAATGAAGACAGTTTTGGAGACCTACTTAAAATCTCCTTAACCTTAGGTGCGTCTCATGTACCTGTGCTGTCTATGAGTTTTATAAAGAGTTAACATTTAATGCTTCAAGAACAAACTATCTGAACTTTTAAATTAATTTTTCCAGTGATTGATTTTTTCTTTAGTTTTCATATGGTTGTTCATCACTGTGAGTAGTCATAGTCTTTTTTTATGAAGTACAGTAGTTTCAAAGCAGTCTAAAGGGCCAAAACATATAAGAATCAACCTTCACGTATAGGTCTAGCAATCTATGATTCTGAAAAAGTAAAATCATGACTCTCATACAAATATAAAATGAACCATGTCAAAGATTTTCTTCAATGAATTAATTAATAAGAGAACTAATAGGTTGTTAAGATTGGTTCAAATGAGAATTTGACTTGCAGGGATTAATATTCTGTACTGGACAAAATTCATTTTCCTTGCTATGGTCAGGAATCATTTGCATTGCCTTCAGTTTTCCACAACTTACCCTCTACTCCTAAATAGCTTAAAATGAACTGGACAATAGAAAGTCATTCAAAGAATCAGAATGTCCTGTAGTCTCCTTTGCCCGTTTCCAAGTCCTCCACAATTTATCCTGAGAGCCTCAAGTATTATTTCTCACGAATTTAAGTGAAACATTAAAATTTTTCAGATAAGAAAAACTGTACTCTATATCAGAACCAAAATTTCTCTCTCACACAAAAGTATTTGAGCTTTATCTTCCATAGATCATACACCTATTTGTTATCAGCATGTGTCTCTAGGTTACTGTCTCCAACTTTGTTCCCTTTTTCTCTGTAATTAAAAGAGTAATAGGGCATGATTTAAATAACTGCCTGAGAAATATGGAAAACTTCTATAAGGATCTACAATAAAAGCACAGATGGTGGTTTTGAGTGTGCCTGCTTTGTTTTTTGATGCCACATGACTGCTACAGTGACAGTGGTTGGAGTACAGTGCAGGCCAAATGGACAAAGTCTAAGAAATCCTCTTTGTATTTGGACACCTTGAGCCCTTAGGAAATAAAGTGCAGAGGTATTACATTTCCTGCAAACTGGGAATAACGCTCTTAATCTAAATTGGTGAGTACAATACTATTCCAAAAAGATTAGTCAACTGTAAGGAAAGGTGCTACCAAGAAAACAGAAAACCTCCTCTGAGGTAAAGAAGAACCAAAGCAGGGTAATCTTATATTGAGTTTGGGATGGTTATCAAAGAATAAGCCCTGTTACAAGACAAGTTTCCACCAAATTCCCCCACATCTTAGGCTGTGAAAAATCAGAAGCAATTTTCTCAAAAAAGAAACCACTGAAAAGAATATAATTTGGGAAGCTTATGAGAAAGTGGATTAAAAGTGTGTCATCAGAGGTAAGATTGTCTAGAATGGCAGAAAGCGCTGGAGGAAAGAGTTTCCTTTTCTTTGGGAGCAGAGAGAACCGTGGCCCCCCGTGGAGGAGGTGGCACACAGTTAGTGATCTTGTGACCACTGCAGAATGAAACAGGGTTCATTACCGTTACATCAAACAGGTAGCATTAGCATAACGTTAGGAGTAATATACGTAACATTAGTGTACCAGGAGTGAGAGAAAGTAACAGCAAAATCAGCAGTTTTGATACCCAGAAACCATAGAAAAGTGGTATCTTTCTCCCTCCAAACATTCTAAATAGAAATGTGAGTGTAAAACTGGACAAATGGAAGATGCTGGCCCACAGGGAAGTGGTTAATCTAATATGTTTTTTAATGGTATGGATCATAGTCAAGTGTCTCTATGATTAGGGCCAAATTTTGATTTTTTCCCAATGTTTGGTAGTGTCTAGGGATGTAAGAGCTGTATGCATCTTCTCAGAAGCTCTCTCTGGCCTATACAGTTGAAATGACTGGGCCTGAGGATTTATAGTGAGAGAACAAAAATGCAGAGCAAGCCAGTGAGGCTGGACCGTAAATGCTGCATAGGCTGTTGCCTGAGGGCCATTAGTGCTTGTGGTTGTTACTGCCAAATCTAAAACTAGCCAGATCCCAGCATCACTAAGCCTCCTAAGTAGTAGTGGAAGGAAATCAGAAACTGGAAACCTGATAAACTGCTAATCAGAGTCTAATCATGTTGATAGTGCAGGAAAAACTGCATGTGTTGATTGTTGAGTGCTTTAAATGCCAACTCATGTTCTCTGTATCCTTTTATTTTCACAGAGATAATTTGAATTTCCAGTGGATATGCATTATACACTCTCCCCACATCAATCTCTCATCTTAAATTTGAAAAACATAATATAGGAAAGAACTGTAAACCAGGATCATTTTTATTATCCACCAGATGTTGAGGCAGACTAATATTGGCTAAAACACTTGCTTTATTCTCCCTCCAGCATACATAGGCTGTTTGTCCACAGAGTAAAATTGCTGCTAAATACAGACTTCTTAACATGATAGGATTTTCACAAATTCCCAATAAAGTGAAAATCACAATGTTATCTTTTACTAGGAATATGCAACAATTTCCCAAACATACATGTACAAAGCCTATCAAATCAATCCTTATATTTTTAAATCAGATGTTCAAAGAATCTCTTCAAATGGTCTTTTAAAATCTTCCCAATTTGTCATTAGGTAATCCCCAATTCAGCAATTCAGTTCTAATCATGCTACTCTCTTTATGATTCCCCCAGAAAATTCTTGGCAAAATTCTACATATCATGACTTGCCCCATGCTTCTAACTCTATACACTATTATATTCTCTCACTATTAATCTATATTACTTCTTTATACTTTTAAAAAGATGGATTAATATATCTTAGAGGAAGCACGCAATGACCAATTGCATCCCACTCTGATCTACTTTGCTTTCTCAGCACTGCTCTGTAAAGGAAAAGAATTTACTACCATGCTTTTGTCTATAGGTTGCCTTGTAATTGACCCCTAAGTCATTTCACTTTAATAATATTTACAATAATTCTTCATTAACTACATATTTGGGGTTCTTAATGAATTCTGAGAAAAAGAGGGAGCAAGAGAAGGAGAAAAGGAAAAGAAGAAATTAAAAAAAACAACTCATTTGCTCTTTTTACACCTATAAAAGCCAAGGCACCACTGTTAATATTTTTTCCAAACTCCAAAATATAGCACAGTCACTGAGAAGGCAAGTTTTGGCTACCATCAGTAATGCTGCAATGAACATTCACATACAAGTTTTTGTGTGGATATGTTTCATTTCTTCTGGGTATAAACCTAGGAGTGGGATTTCTGTATCTAACAGTAATTCAGTGTTTAACTCTTTGAGGAACAGCTGGACTGTTTTTCCAGTGGCTGAATCATTTTGCATGCCCATCAGAAATCAGAAATGTATGAGGCTTCCAACATTATCACACTCTTGCCAACACTTGTTACTATTTATCTTTTCGATTACAGCTACTTTAACATGTGAAGTTATATCTCACTGTGGTTTTTATTTGCATTTCCCTGATAGTTAATGACATTGAGCCTCTTTTCATGAGCTTATTGGACATTTTTATATCTTCTATAGATATGAAAAGTCTATTCAGAACATTTGTCTATTACATAGGCGAGTTGTCTTTTTGTTATTGAACTGGAAGTGTTCTTGATATATTCTGGATACAGGTCCTTTATCAGATACATGACTTGCAAATATTTTCTCCCATTCTGTGGGTTGTCTTTTCACTTTCTTTATGGTATATTATGATGCATAAATGTTTTCAATTCGATGACATTCTATTTATTGATTTTTTTCTAAGCCTAAGAAGGCTTTGCCTAATACAAGGTCACTAGAATTTACTCTATATTTTCCTCTGAGAGTTTTATACCTTTAGTTTATATAGTTTTATATGATTTTATAGTTTACATTAAGGTTTATGGCCCATTTTTATTTAATTTTTGTATGGTGTGAGGAAAGGATCCAACTTCATTGTTTGGCATGTAGATATGCAGTTGTCTCAGTATCATTTCTTGAAAAGACTATTGTTTGCTCCATTGAAATGTTTTGATATCCTTGTCAAAAATCAATTGACTGAAAGGCTCTGACAGAAAAAAAAATGGTGGAGTGGAAAGCCCCAAAACTCTATCCTTCTAAAAAAGCAGTGCAAAAATTATAAAAATCAATTTTTTTTGGAACTCTAGGATTATGTCCAATGCCTTGATAAAAGTGGTTTTAGTAAGTGTCTCTTTTACTACCTCTCTCCCCGATTTCTTTGTTAAGCTATCTGCCTCTGTTGTTATTACGGGGAGCTCTTAGCCTCCACTAAGTGCAGGCTGATCCCTCTATTTTGGGGGGCACAAATTGTTCCACAGTCTGATCCTATTAAATTTGTATCCCTATTAAATATGTTTGACACCAGCCTTAGAGGTTTGTACTCATGCCAGGAGGACTCTTCTCTCTCTGGTTCCCACAGGTAAACTTCTGCTCAACTAATGACTAACTTATTGCTCTCATGGAAAAACTCTCCTCTTAATTGCCTACCACTTTACGCTTCCTTGCTTAACACCAAAATCTCCATTTTTTTCGTGAAAATTCTTAAACTTGAATTTCCTTACTCTCTGTTCCAAATAAATTTAGCTCCAATAGGAAAAGCTTCAAAGATCTCTGTTCTTAAGGCCATCTCTCCCCCTCTGGCAAAAGATCTGCCACTGTTTCTGATGCAGGGGCAGGAAGAGCGGTCCACTTCTCTTGGAGCAACACCTCTGTTTTATGAGCATGGCACTGAATGGGAGCAGTAGCCTTTGTCCTGTCAGCTTGACTCTCCAGTCACGGAACTTACTCCCTACAAATGAGCCTGGGAGTGGATAACTGGGGCTCTAGTATTTTGGGAATGTGGCCCCTGAGGTAGAACTTTCACCCCACAAGCAGAAGCTGAGTGAAGGAAGAGAGCCCCAGATTTCTCACCAGTTTCTCTCTGGAATAGAGCCTCTGCAACATGGAACTGGGAGGAATAAGAAATCTACCCTTCATGGAGAGATACCATAGCCCTCAACTTGGAATTGGGAAAAGAGGGAGCACTGTTTTCTTGGCTGCATCCACCCAGGATGAGCTACTTTCATGCTGAGTTGGGCAGGAGAGAAATCAGGAGTGACTAGGGGAGTGGGTCTTGGTTCAAAAGCACTTCTCAGCATTCTTATCAATATTTATTAATTTTTTCTTAAATGAATGTTTCTTATTTACTGTATGAGCTTCAATTTCTAGAGACTTTACATTGTTGTTGTTTTAGTAATTTTCACTAGTATGGTTGTTTTGGGGAGAGGGTCCATAAAGCTCCTCAGGCTGCCATTCAGGAATTTGTGTCTATACAAATATTTTGACCTAATTGGCTTGTAACAAGTTGAATATTGATCAATTAAGGAAGAATATGGGAAATCAGAGTCCATGTGAAAGACTTAGAGTTCTCAGCTTTTCAACTTCTGGCTTTAACCCATTCATTCAACGATTTGTTTTGAATTATCATCTGTGGAAAAAAGCAATAGGATTTGCATGCTAGAAGTACTAAGGAGGAATAGAAATGATCATTACTTTGGGAGAACTTACACAAGAACTTACACAAATACAAGAGGTATACAAGAAAATAAAAGAGGAAGTGGCTCCAGATAAACGAAAAAGTAAGTGTACAAGGAGAAGGAGAGTTTAAGATTAGCCGGAATCATTATAGAAAACTTCATAGAAATGGAAAAATTGAAGGGATTTGAAAAGATACTGAAATACTATGGTAATTAAAAAGTAAGGCTGATTTCAAAGGAGAATACTTTTACATTGTCAATAAAAAATAAAGGCTTTTGAGCATCCCAGCTGAGAAAAAATTTTGTGAAGCTATCTGACTCTGGCCATGTCTGAGAGCTTTAGACCAGAACTGAGGAAATCTGGCAGTTGAGTTTACATATGCTAGTGGTTGTTACTGAAAGAATGATGGCAAATCAAGGAGTAAATAAAGTAGTGCTGGTGAAAAATGTTGAATAAAGAAACCAGGAAGTCTAGGCAGATTAGAGAATCAACTGAAGCCAGAACCAGAATCATGAATTACGAGAATGGGATGTGATTGTAGAGTAACAAGAAACCACAACAGAAAATTACTTAAAATCAGAAGGAATGGAATAAGAAATCTTTTAGGGATGGAAGTTAAAAAAAAAACAAAAACAGATCTGGGCATCGCCCCATAGTTATTTTCATGTCCTACAAAACAGGTATTATTCTAGCTATTATAAAACAATAATATAAAAGACTGACTATTTCATTCAAAGACTGTGTGCTGTGAGGATGGGAAAGACAATGAACACTGAATTTTCAATAATGATAAAGCCTAACTTTTAACCATGATTGTAAGTTAAATGATGATTAGTCATTGAAATTAAATTTCTGTAAATTCAGTGGCTGGGGAAACAGGATGTTTGAGATCTTTCATAGCTCTGTTTCTCTTTAACCTCTACTCTGAACTCAGGTGGTTACCAGAGATAACAAAATGGATGACAATATTATTACAGATAGTAAGTTATAAGACTGAAAGGAAGGCACTGGGATGCTGACAAGGCAAATGATTTGCACTAAGAACAGTAAAAGTAGATTGTAGGGATGAAAAAGAGAAGATACTAAGATATGGTGACCAGAAAGGGAAGCTTGGGAGAATCATCTGATGGAATAAATCACAGGATTCAGATTTAAAGACACAAATTCAGGTCTTGGTCCCACTAATACAATCTAGCTCTGCAGTTCTGTACATGATAGTTATTTCTCTGGACTTAATTGGTGCTTGGGCCTATCTTACAGAAGGTTTGTGAAAATAAAATAATGTAAATACATGTTAGTTACATTTTGGAGAGAGGGTTCTAGTAAAACAGAACATTTCTTATCGTACTAAGAAAAGTTTGTAATATTTTCTTCAGGGAAAAAAAAAGTCAACTTATTTAAGGAGAAGATTCAATTTACTGAATTTATCCAGTTTGTTTTATCATCATTTCCTTTGCCTAAGTATGTATATATATATATATATATATATATATATATATATATATATATATATATACTGCTTTAGTGTCCTAATTTGCTGTATGTGAAGCCTGGCTCCAAATGTGGGGTTCTTATTTTAAAAGACTGGAGTGTGGCTTGGGCATTAGAGTTTCAAAATTTCCCCAGGTGATTCTAATGGGCAAGTAAAGTTGAGACCCACTGATTTTTAGAAGATGCTCCTGGAGTCTGTTAATTTTTTCTTCAAAATTTAATATAACAGATTTTCAATAATACTTAACAGTATGTAGAACCTAGAATTAAACAGTCCTCACGTTTTTACTATGATATGGACTGTAGAAAATAGAACTAATTCTCACCCTTTAAATAAGAAACTTTCCAAGGAAAGCAGCGTTGAATAGTGTTATTTGATTTTCTTTCCTTCCTGTAATCATGTCTCTTACGTTGCAATTCACTAACTATTTTCTCTCTTCTATTCATTTTCTATAGACTAATGTTGTATCCATTGCTTCCTTTACGGTCCCACATGCATTATTTGGCATTAATATTCATTAAGCTTAATCCCAAAAGACTCCACTGAACTTCCTCCATTGTGCAAATCTTCGTATTCATATAGTTTTTACAACCTATTGTGGTGGAAGTGGTAAACTAAATTTTTTAGGTTATATATTCTTTAAGAAAATGAAACAAAATAAAAATAACTTTCCAAAATACACTTTCTCTTCAGAAGTTATAACCCTCATTTCTCACTCCAAATAGTCAAAATTCCTAAGAGAATAGATTTGTAAAGCCAATATGAAAAATAGCTACTGTAATAGGAATACCCAACCATGCACAAAGTCAACAACAAATTGCATTATTCCAAAAGCTTTCCTTCCAGCAAACTGAGCTCCTTTGAAGTTAATAGTTCTACATTCGCAAATATACACAATTACATAAAATGAGCTATCATTCTCTCATTAATATAACTAGTCAACCAAATGGTTTGTTCTGGATCCACCTTGTTAACTTCCAAGATTGCTGGCAAATCACAAAAGCTAACTAGCTAAGATACAAAGCATTTAGGTTCTATCACAAAGGAAACAGTCCAGCCATGTACATTTTCATGGAATCTAGTCATTATTACCATTGAACAATTAATAGAAACTCATATCCCCTAAGTAAATTATGCATACATATACGAACATACATGACATAAAAAATATGTACTCTTAAAAGGAATGATCATTCTACTAATGAACAAGTTTTAAAAGACACGGCTCCTGCTTTCTCTAAGCTTTCATTAATGTCATTTCAACCATTCTGACTAAACCAAAACAAATAGTTTTGAACTGAGCTTCTAAATAAATGATGAACCCACTCTTTTGGCTAGTGGTTGTTTTTTGTGCATGCAGGCATACTGCCAATTAAGAAATTAATTTGCTTCTAAAAAACTCTAAGAATATCAGCTAAAATTTGAACTGATGTTTTCTGTAATTGAATGAACAATTTTTAATGTTTTTCTTTAATATGGCCTTTTTTGTTTCACCAACTGTCCACAATACTATGTGTTACTTTTCAACAGGAAATTATAAATGTTATTCTTTTTTAAAAAAAAGTAATTTTACTCTCTAAAATATAAATTAAATTGGTAGGAATACTGGCAATAAAAAAAATCTTACACCTAATCACAAATAAGGTATCTTCTTTATATCTTACCTATATAAAATTTCATTTGGAATTCATTTCTTGAATTATCTTTCTAGGAATATAAACATGCCCTTTTATTTCAGATTCTGAACATTTATAAAAATAATGTATTTAAATTAATTCTAAGT